>NW_027261046.1:0-125000 GCF_045791955.1 Oncorhynchus clarkii lewisi
GCCCCATCAGGACAACGGGTAGTTATTAGGGAAAACAAAGCTCGTATTTACTAAAGAAAAGTTCTCATTTCAATAATCCATGTTCAGTACCATTATCAATGGGGAAAGTCTTTTTGGAGACTGGGGGATGTTTATGAGAGTGGGCCTGAGGTAAATGTTCAGTACCATTACCGATGGGGAAAGTCTTTTTGGAGACTGGGGGATGTTTATGAGAGTGGGCCTGAGGTAAATGTTCAGTACCATTACCGATGGGGAAAGTATTTTTGGAGACTGGGGGATGTTTATGAGAGTGAGCCTGAGGTAAATGTTCAGTACCATTACCGATGGGGAAAGTCTTTTTGGAGACTGGGGGATGTTTATGAGAGTGGGCCTGAGGTAAATGTTCAGTACCATTACCGATGGGGAAAGTATTTTTGGAGACTGGGGGATGTTTATGAGAGTGAGCCTGAGGTAAATGTTCAGTACCATTACCGATGGGGAAAGTATTTTTGGAGACTGGGGGATGTTTATGAGAGTGGGCCTGAGGTAAATGTTCAGTACCATTATCAATGGGGAAAGTATTTTTGGAGACTGGGGGATGTTTATGAGAGTGGGCCTGAGGTAAATGTTCAGTACCATTACCGATGGGGAAAGTCTTTTTGGAGACTGGGGGATGTTTATGAGAGTGGGCCTGAGGTAAATGTTCAGTACCATTACCGATGGGGAAAGTCTTTTTGGAGACTGGGGGATGTTTATGAGAGTGGGCCTGAGGTAAATGTTCAGTACCATTATCAATGGGGAAAGTATTTTTGGAGACTGGGGGATGTTTATGAGAGTGGGCCTGAGGTAAATGGATTGTAACCAACCTTGAACTGCTTCTCAACGAGACGAAGGAAGGAAACTACTTCCATTTCTAGGGACAGTTTCTTTTCTTCTTAGAAACCATTTCTTTTTCCCCCATTCAGCCATCTACACATTTTCATAAAGCAGTGTTTTGATTATTTTTTTTAAGGTTTCAAGTGCATGGAGTTGCTTGAATGGTTATGGAAACTATTGTAATTCAAAATGTAATTTAGATTGTACCGTGAATGATGAAAGGAGTGTTTATTCTGCCCTAGTTGTTGAAATGTAGGAGACGTTTCTAGATTACTCAGAGTAAACCTGCCCTTTAGGCTCTGTGTCTTTTCAACCCTGAACACATACGAGAACAAGCCTCTGGCCACGCTCCAAATACTGGTTCCCCTGCCTGGTTTCATTTAGAACACACACACACGCACACACACACAGAGAGAGAGAGGGCCCATGCAATATGCATGTCCCTGAATCCACCCAGATCAACGCTGACCTTTCAGCTGAGCGGAAACAGTAGTTGCCATGGTGTCGAGGGCGGTATGTGTGTGTGGTTTGGGATTGGGAACAGAGAATTTGACACATTAAAGATTAGGCCTAAAAAAAAATCCCAATGTTTTTCTCTTCTTAGTATAATTTAGTATAGCTGTTGTTTTAGTATTCGTTTTTCATACAGGAAGACGTCGTTATGGTCCTGATGTTTTCCAGAAGTTCATCTGACCGACTTCAGTCAGACTTCCTGGGTCGGCAGCCGTGTTTAAACAGCAGCAGGAGGTTAATGACCAGATTACTGCCAACCTGTTTACTCCGGGTCAAGGTGCCAATGGCACTGGGACTGCCCGTTACCAAGCAACCACAACCAAGGAAAAAAAGGGAACGCAGCACTCGTTCCTGTCCTCCGTACCCTCTTTCCTCCCTGACCCTCATGTACCCTCTTTCCTCCCTGACCCCCATGTACCCTCTATCCTCCCTGTCCCTCATGTACCCTCTATCCTCCCTGTCCACACCGTACCCTCTATCCTCCCTGTCCCACCCCCCCGTACCCTCTTTCCTCCCTGCCCCCCCCCCCCCCCCCGTACCCTCTTTCCTCCCTGACCCCCATGTACCCTCTTTCCTCCCTGACCCCCATGTACCCTCTATCCTCCCTGTCCCTCATGTACCCTCTATCCTCCCTGTCCACCCCGTACCCTCTATCCTCCCTGTCCCACCCCCCCGTACCCTCTTTCCTCCCTGCCCCCCCCCCCGTACCCTCTTTCCTCCCTGCCCCCCCCCCCGTACCCTCTTTCCTCCCTGCCCCCCCCGTACCCTCTTTCCTCCCTGACCCCCCCCCCGTACCCTCTTTCCTCCCTGACCCCCCCCGTACCCTCTTTCCTCCCTGACCCCCATGTACCCTCTTTCCTCCCTGATCCCCACCCCCCCAATACACCATGACCCCCTTGTACCCTCTGACACCCCCCCCCCCTTTGCTGTAGTAACTACTAACACTGGGGTCTTTAGTGAAAGGATTGATCCATCAGGGAAATGGCTGTTAGTCCATGGATCATTACACCTAAAGAGGATCCATGTGGACTCTCAGAATGGGACAATATATTGACCAAATGACTGTGAGGGAGTCCCATATGGCGCCCTATTCCCTATATAGTGCACTAATTTTGACCAGGGCCTAATAGGACTCAGGTCAGAAGTAGTGCACTATATAGGGGCCCAGTTGGGACGTACCATGTACACAGACTGTAAACAGACTGCCATTAGTTGGTTCAGCAGTGTGACGTATAGCCACTACCACCCAGCCATACTGTATGGAAAATAGAAGGCTGCAATAGCTTGTATCCCAAATAGCACCATATCACCTATAAAACTAAACTGCCATTATCCAATGCAGTGCACTATAAAGAGAAAGGGGTGCTATTTGGAACACAGCCACTGGTTTAGTACACAAGCCACTGGTTTAGTACACAGCCACTGGTTTAGTACACAGCCACTGGTTTAGTACACCAGCCACAGGTTTAGTACACCAGCCACAGGTTTAGTACACCAGCCACAGGTTTAGTACACCAGCCACAAGTTTAGTTCACCAGCCACTGGTTTAGTACACAGACACTGGTTTAGAACACAAGCATATTAATAATGCCCATCTAAACGCATGTTAGTGTTGAGCCGTCCAACGCACCTTGGCCTCCCGAGTGGCGCAGCGGGTATGAGAGCAGGAACATCTGGATACCACCCCACACACCCACACCTGATTATAAACACTAGCTGCAGGTAGGGAGGTTGGAAGGCAGAGAGGAAGGGAGGTAGGGAGAGAAGGGAAGGAGGCAGAGAGGGAGGGGTAGGAGGCAGAGAGGGAGGGGTAGGAGGCAGAGAGGGAGGGGAAGGAGGCAGAGAGGGAGGGGAAGGAGGCAGAGAGGGAGGGGAAGGAGGCAGAGAGGGAGGGGAAGGAGGCAGAGAGGGAGGCAGAGAGGGAGGGGAAGGAGGCAGAGAGGGAGGCAGAGAGGGAGGGGAAGGAGGCAGAGAGGGAGGCAGAGAGGGAGGGGAGGGAGGTAAGGAGGGGAGGGAGGCAGAAAGGGAGGGGAAGGAGGCAGGCAGGGAGGGGAAGGAGGCAGGGGAGGGGGGGTGAGGAAGAGGAGGGAAAGAGGGACTGCAGGTGAATCTCCTCTTGAAACAGAGTGAAATCTGGGACCAATGACGTCTCATAAACGTATGACTGACTGAAGAGGCATCTTTCTGGGTGAAGTGAACATGTCATTGTAGCAGACGCATTTATCCATTCAGTCCATTTAGTCCACGTGACCCCAGACGGAATCAAACCCACGACCTTGACGCATTTATCCATTCAGTCCATTCAGTCCACGTGACCCCAGACGGAATCAAACCCACGACCCTGACCTTGACGCCTTTATCCATTCAGTCCATTTAGTCCATGTGACCCCAGACGGAATCAAACCCACGACCCTGGCCTTGACGCATTTATCCATTCAGTCCATGTGACCCCAGACGGAATCAAACCCACGACCCTGGCCTTGACGCATTTATCCATTCAGTCCATGTGACCCCAGACGGAATCAAACCCACGACCCTGGCCTTGACGCATTTATCCATTCAGTCCATGTGACCCCAGACGGAATCAAACCCACGACCCTGACCTTGACGCATTTATCCATTCAGTCCATGTGACCCCAGACGAAATCAAACCCACGACCCTGGCCTTGACGCATTTATCCATTCAGTCCATGTGACCCCAGACGGAATCAAACCCACGACCCTGACCTTGACGCATTTATCCATTCAGTCCATGTGACCCCAGACGGAATCAAACCCACGACCCTGGCCTTGACGCATTTATCCATTCAGTCCATGTGACCCCAGACGGAATCAAACCCACGACCCTGGCCTTGACGCCTTTATCCATTCAGTCCATTTAGTCCATGTGACCCCAGACGGAATCAAACCCACGACCCTGACCTTGATGCCTTTATCCATTTAGTCCACGTGACCCCAGACGGAATCAAACCCACGACCTTGACGCATTTATCCATTCAGTCCATTCAGTCCACGTGACCCGACGGAATCAAACCCACGACCCTGACCTTGACGCATTTATCCATTCAGTCCATTCAGTCCATGTGACCCCAGACGGAATCAAACCCACAACCCTGACCTTGACGCATTTATCCATTCAGTCCATTCAGTCCACGTGACCCCAGACGGAATCAAACCCACGACCCTGACCTTGACGCATTTATCCATTCAGTCCATTCAGTCCATGTGACCCCAGACGGAATCAAACCCCCGACCCTGACCTTGACCTTGACGCCTTTATCCATTCAGTCCATTTAGTCCATGTGACCCCAGACGGAATCAAACCCCGACCCTGACCTTTATCCATTCAGTCCATTTAGTCCACGTGACCCCAGACGGAATCAAACCCACGACCCTGACCTTTATCCATTCAGTCCATTTAGTCCACGTGACCCCAGACAGAATCAAACCCACGACCCTGACCTTTATCCATTCAGTCCATGTGACCCCAGACGGAATCAAACCCCCGACCCTGACCTGGCTAACGCCTCGCGCTTACCAACAAAGCTACACAGGAGCACTGCTGAACCAAGGGATTGACTACAGTGAGTGTGATAGAAGAGTTGCCACACAGTTCCACACTTCGGCCTAATGGGTTTGGCATATGAATATTTGGTCCATTAATATGGTCCATTAACAATGCATTTTCACTGTGAATTTATTTTTTAACAAAACTAATGCATTTTCACTCTGAATGTCTTGCTTAGAAAGTCTCCTGCCCCTCTACCTAACTTAAATCAATGGGTTTTTAGATGGAGAGACTAGCCAGGGCTCCAGATATATACCACTTTGTATCACATCTCAGTATGTCATTTTTCATCTCAGTAGGTCTTCTGTATGCTGCATGATGATGTCGCCACTCCTATTTGCCATAGCTTCTTCAATCTATGCCTACTAGAAAGTGTGTGCCCTCAGGCTTGGAGGGAAGCTAAAGTAATTCCCCTACCTAAGAATAGTAAAGCCCTTTTACTGGCTCAAATAGCCAACAAATCAGCCAGTTACCAACCCTTAGTAAACATTAGGAAAAAACATGGTGCTTGACCAAATACAATGCTATTTTACTGTAAACAAATTGACAACAGACTTTCAGCTTAAAGGGAAGGACATACAACAAGCACAGCACTTACACAAATCACTGATTGGCTGAGAGAAATTGTTGACAAGAAGATTGTGGGGACTGTCTTGTTAGACATTTTACTGTGGCTTATGACATTATGGATCATAGTCTGCTGAAGGAAATGGGTAAAGAAAGATTTTGTTCGGGCGCCAGGCAGGTATTAACCATGCCGAAAGGAAAAGAGTAGACTAGAGAGAGTACCACTACCAGACCCACACACATCAGCAGAAGAGACTGCCTAGAGGGTAGCCTGTTCACCAGATAGCCAGTGGAGAGAAAAGAGAATACACACCATATAAAACCCACATCACAGCACAGGGGTAACCCAAACAAGAATACCTCATACAATAATACTAATACTAATAATGGCAGAGCAATTCAACAGCAACTTCATACAAGAACGACCCAGTCATCAACATAGGATTTGCTATAATCTGTATTATTTTCTAGTGGATGAGTGCAGAGGGTATGAATGTGGGGGGTGTTCATCGACACAACAAAGGCCTTAAAAATGTCCACAGTCTTCTCGGCCACATGTCATTAGTACACCTCAATACAGTTCACATAACAATACACAACTTGCAAGCAACCTCCCTTTTAACTGAAATGTCCAAATACTTCTGGCAGGGCAATAATAGTCCAGCTCTAATGAACTTCAATGGGAAGTGCATTGGACAAATAGAGAGTCTGTTGCAGGGTAAAGCACTGGAACGATAGAGGGAAGAGAAAAAGAGAACAAGAGAGATCTTAGCTGTGGTCTTCAGGCGTGCAGGTGTACTGTCTGACTGTCCGATGGTTTGCATGTTAAAGCTTCGCAACAATGTTGCTACTAATCCATGCGATCCATAACGGGCGTGGTCCCAAACGAAAACAACCCCGACCTAGAGCGATTACACCGATGATGGAGTTAAACACTCTATAAACTACACACGCTGAACACAAACAAAACTTCTGCAGCACAGCACACACAATCAAACTGTCGCGCCACCAAAGAGCCCCTCCCCAAAGAGCTGAACGAGCTCTCTTTATTTTCTCCTTCCTTACTGCTCATGCGCTCTTAAAGTGGCAGTGCACGGTGAAGGCTCCGTGCAGATTTCGCCACAAACGTATGTGTTATGGCTTAACACCCTCTGCTATATTGTGGATAAAGAGTTACCGGTCTAACAGAACACAGAGGGTGTTCTAGAATGGGAAGCCTCTACAACATAATCCTGGTAGAATCAGGAATTCCCCAGGGCAGCTGTCTAGGCCCCTTAGTTTTTAAAAATCTTTACTAATGACATTCCACTGGCCTTAGGTAAAGCCAGTGTGTCTATGCATGCGAATTGGTTGCAAGGAAGAAGTTAGTCCTAAATATTTCAAAAACTAAAAGCGTTGTATTTGGGACAAATCATTCACTAAACCCTAAACCCTAACTCTTGTAATAAATAATGTGGAAATTGAGCAAGTTGAGGTGACTAAACTGCTTGGAGTAACCCTGGATTGTAAACTGTCTTGGTCAAAACATATTGATACAACAGTAACTAAAATGGGGAGAAGTCTGTCCATAATAAAGCGCTGCTCTGCCTTTTTAAACAGCACTATCAACAAGGCAGGTCTTACAGGCTCTAGTTTTGTCACACCTGGACTACTGTTCAGTCAGCTGCTACAAATTGTAAAAAATTACAATTGGCACAGTACTACATAGAGCCATGACTACATGGAACTCTATTCCACAGTACTACATAGAGCCATGACTACATGGAACTCTATTCCACAGTACTACATAGAGCCATGACTACATGGAACTCTATTCCACAGTACTACATAGAGCCATGACTACATGGAACTGTATTCCACAGTACTACATAGAGCCATGACTACATGGAACTCTATTCCACAGTACTACATAGAGCCATGACTACATGGAACTCTATTCCACAGTACTACATAGAGACATGACTACATGGAACTGTATTCCACAGTACTACATAGAGCCATGACTACATGGAACTCTATTCCACAGTACTACATAGAGCCATGACTACATGGAACTCTATTCCACAGTACTACATAGAGCCATGACTACATGGAACTCTATTCCACAGTACTACATAGAGCCATGACCACATGGAACTCTATTCCACAGTACTACATAGAGCCATGACTACATGGAACTCTATTCCACAGTACTACATAGAGCCATGACTACATGGAACTCTATTCCACAGTACTACATAGAGCCATGACTACATGGAACTCTATTCCACAGTACTACATAGAGCCATGACTACATGGAACTCTATTCCACAGTACTACATAGAGCCATGACTACATGGAACTCTATTCCACAGTACTACATAGAGCCATGACTACATGGAACTCTATTCCACAGTACTACATAGAGCCATGACTACATGGAACTCTATTCCACAGTACTACATAGAGACATGACTACATGGAACTCTATTCCACATCATGTAACTGATGCAAGAGGTAGAATAATTTAGAAAACAGGTAAATATACACCTTATGGAACAGCGGGGACTGTGAAGAGACACACACAGACACACATCCACATGATAAGACATACACATGGATGTTGTGTTGTAGATATGTGATAGTAGAGTAGTGGCCAGAGGGAACACAATGTGTTGTAGATATGTGATAGTAGAGTAGTGGCCAGAGGGAACACACAATGTGTTGTAGATATGTGATAGTAGAGTAGTGGCCAGAGGGAACACACAATGTGTTGTAGATATGTGATAGTAGAGTAGTGGCCAGAGGGAACACACAATGTGTTGTAGATATGTGATAGTAGAGTAGTGGCCAGAGGGAACACACAATGTGTTGTAGATATGTGATAGTAGAGTAGTGGCCAGAGGGAACACACAATGTGTTGTAGATGTGTGATAGTAGAGTAGTGGCCAGAGGGAACACACAATGTGTTGTAGATATGTGATAGTAGAGTAGTGGCCAGAGGGAACACACAATGTGTTGTAGATATGTGATAGTAGAGTAGTGGCCAGAGGGAACACACAATGTGTTGTAGATGTGTGATAGTAGAGTAGTGGCCAGAGGGAACACACAATGTGTTGTAGATATGTGATAGTAGAGTAGTGGCCAGAGGGAACACACAATGTGTTGTAGATATGTGATAGTAGAGTAGTGGCCAGAGGGAATACACAATGTGTTGTAGATATGTGATAGTAGAGTAGTGGCCAGAGGGAACACACAATGTGTTGTAGATATGTGATAGTAGAGTAGTGGCCAGAGGGAACACACAATGTGTTGTAGATATGTGATAGTAGAGTAGTGGCCAGAGGGAATACACAATGTGTTGTAGATATGTGATAGTAGAGTAGTGGCCAGAGGGAACACACAATGTGTTGTAGATATGTGATAGTAGAGTAGTGGCCAGAGGGAACACACAATGTGTTGTAGATATGTGATAGTAGAGTAGTGGCCAGAGGGAATACACAATGTGTTGTAGATATGTGATAGTAGAGTAGTGGCCAGAGGGAATACACAATGTGTTGTAGATATGTGATAGTAGAGTAGTGGCCAGAGGGAACACACAATGTGTTGTAGATATGTGATAGTAGAGTAGTGGCCAGAGGGAACACACAATGTGTTGTGAAAAGTCTTATGAAATGTAATGTCAGGTATTATTTTAAACTGCACAGAACTGCCTTAATGTTGCTGGACCCCAGGAAGAGTAGCTGCTGCCTTGGCAGGAACTAATGGTGATCCTTAATCAATACAAATGCCATTCAGTTATTCTGCTCTGCTGGCCATTCAGTTATTCTGCTCTGCTGGCCATTCGGTTAGTCTGCTCCGCTGGACATTCGGTTATTCTGCTCTGCTGGCCATTCGGTTAGTCTGCTCTGCTGGCCATTCAGTTAGTCTGCTCTGCTGGCCATTCAGTTATTCTGCTCCGCTGGCCATTCAGTTATTCTGCTCCGCTGGCCATTCGGTTAGTCTGCTCTGCTGGCCATTCGGTTAGTCTGCTCTGCTGGCCATTCAGTTATTCTGCTCTGCTGGCCATTCGGTTAGTCTGCTCTGCTGGCCATTCGGTTAGTCTGCTCTGCTGGCCATTCAGTTAGTCTGCTCTGCTGGCCATTCAGTTAGTCTGCTCTGCTGGCCATTCGGTTAGTCTGCTCTGCTGGCCATTCAGTTAGTCTGCTCTGCTGGCCATTCGGTTAGTCTGCTCTGCTGGCCATTCGGTTAGTCTGCTCTGCTGGCCATTCGGTTAGTCTGCTCTGCTGGCCATTCAGTTAGTCTGCTCTGCTGGCCATTCAGTTAGTCTGCTCTGCTGGCCATTCGGTTAGTCTGCTCTGCTGGCCATTCGGTTAGTCTGCTCTGCTGGCCATTCGGTTAGTCTGCTCTGCTGGCCATTCAGTTAGTCTGCTCTGCTGGCCATTCGGTTAGTCTGCTCTGCTGGACATTCGATTCAGTCTGCTCTGCTGGCCATTCAGTTAGTCTGCTCTGCTGGCCATTCGGTTAGTCTGCTCTGCTGGACATTCGATTCAGTCTGCTCTGCTGGCCATTCGGTTAGTCTGCTCTGCTGGCCATTCGGTTAGTCTGCTCTGCTGGACATTCGATTCAGTCTGCTCTGCTGGCCATTCAGTTAGTCTGCTCCGCTGGCCATTCGGTTAGTCTGCTCTGCTGGCCATTCAGTTAGTCTGCTCTGCTGGCCATTCGGTTAGTCTGCTCTGCTGGACATTCGATTCAGTCTGCTCTGCTGGCCATTCAGTTAGTCTGCTCTGCTGGCCATTCGGTTAGTCTGCTCTGCTGGACATTCGATTCAGTCTGCTCTGCTGGCCATTCGGTTAGTCTGCTCTGCTGGCCATTCGGTTAGTCTGCTCTGCTGGCCATTCGGTTAGTCTGCTCCGCTGGCCATTCGGTTAGTCTGCTCTGCTGGCCATTCGGTCAGTCTGCTCTGCTGGCCATTCGGTTAGTCTGCTCCGCTGGCCATTCAGTTATTCTGCTCTGCTGGCCATTCGGTTAGTCTGCTCTGCTGGCCATTCGGTCAGTCTGCTCCGCTGGCCATTCGGTTAGTCTGCTCTGCTGGCCATTCGGTCATTCTGCTCTGCTGGCCATTCGGTCAGTCTGCTCTGCTGGCCATTCGGTTAGTCTGCTCTGCTGGCCATTCGGTCAGTCTGCTCTGCTGGCCATTCGGTTAGTCTGCTCTGCTGGCCATTCGGTCAGTCTGCTCTGCTGGGCATTCAGATACCTATTCTCTGTCTCACACCAGTGGACAGGGTTAATCCACACACAGTATCAGCACCTTTTCTCTCTCACTAACACCGTCACACTTCACTCTCCTCAGAGAGCCTTCAAAACCGGTCAGAATAACAGGTCTGCCAAGCACCACCATCCTGGCAGACACCTTGTGATTCACCTGACAACATTACCAACACCTCAGAGAAATAGAGAGACAGAGAGAGAGAGGGAGAAAGAGACAGAGACAGAGGGAGTGGGAGAAAGAGACAGAGACAGAGACAGAGAGAGAGGGTGTCAAAGAGAGACTTTACCAGAGAGAGAGAGAGCCAGATATGAAAAGAGAGAGAAATTAAAAAAGAGAAATAAAGAGAGAGAGACAGAGAGATAAAGAGAGCGAGACAGAGAGGAGAGAGAGAACAAGATCAAGAGAGAGAGAGACAGAAAGTGAAAGAGAGTGCCACGGAGAGAGATGCCACACAGCACTACACAGTCACTAAATTACTCTCAATAGGTTTGTCAAGTGGCAGAACTAGCAGCACTTGAATTGATAAGTCCTACTGTCTGTGAATGATAAAGACCTTTGTAAAGGGCAGTGACGACACAACGACTAGCCTAAGCAGAGATCAGAAGTATTTTAGTTGGTCCAATTCTAACCCACATTCACACTGATAGGTCGGTAGTAATGTACACAGAGTGGACAAAATATTAGGAACACCTGCTCTTTCCATGACATAGCTTCCTTCACCTGGTCAGTCTATGATCCCTTATTGATGTCTCTTGTTAAATCCACTTCAATCAGTGTAGATGAAGGGGAGGAGACAGTTTGAAGAAGGATTTTTAAACCTTGAGACAATTGAGACATGGATTGTGTATGTGTGTCATTCAGAGGGTGAATGGACAAGACAGAATATTGAAGTGCCTTTGAACGGTGTACGGTAGTAGGTGTCAGGAACACTGGCTTGTGTCAAGAACTGCAACGCTGCTGGGTTTTTCACGCTCAACAGTTTCCTGTGTGTATTGAGAATGGTCCACCAACCAAAGGACATCCAGCCAACTTGACACAACTGTGGGAAGCATTGGAGTCAACATGGGCCAGTATCCCTGTGGAAGGCTTTCAACACCTTGTAGAGACCCTGTGGAAGGATTTCAACACCTTGTAGAGACCCTGTGGAAGGATTTCAACACCTTGTAGAGACCCTGTGGAAGGATTTCAACACCTTGTAGAGACCCTGTGGAAGGCTTTCAACACCTTGTAGAGTCCCTGTGGAAGGCTTTCAACACCTTGTAGAGACCCAGTGGAAGGCTTTCAACACCTTGTAGAGTCCCTGTGGAAGGCTTTCAACACCTTGTAGAGACCCTGTGGAAGGTTTTCAACACCTTGTAGAGTCCCTGTGGAAGGCTTTCAACACCTTGTAGAGTCCCTGTGGAAGGCTTTCAACACTTTGTAGAGTCCCTGTGGAAGGCTTTCAACACCTTGTAGAGTCCCTGTGGAAGGCTTTCAACACCTTGTAGAGTCCCTGTGGAAGGCTTTCAACACCTTGTAGAGACCCTGTGGAAGGCTTTCAACACCTTGTAGAGACCCTGTGGAAGGCTTTCAACACCTTGTAGAGTCCCTGTGGAAGGCTTTCAACACCTTGTAGAGTCCCTGTGGAAGGCTTTCAACACCTTGTAGAGTCCCTGTGGAAGGCTTTCAACACCTTGTAGAGTCCCTGTGGAAGGCTTTCAACACCTTGTAGAGTCCCTGTGGAAGGCTTTCAACACCTTGTAGAGTCCCTGTGGAAGGCTTTCAACACCTTGTAGAGTCCCTGTGGAAGGCTTTCAACACCTTGTAGAGTCCCTGTGGAAGGCTTTCAACACTTTGTAGAGTCCCTGTGGAAGGCTTTCAACACCTTGTAGAGTCCATGCCCCGACAAAGTGAGGCTGTTCTGAGGACAAAAGGGAGGAAGGTGTTCCTAATGTTTTGTACACTCAGTGTTGATGTCCACACTATGAGGTTGGAATAATAGTGTGAAGTGTAAAAATGATGAAAATGCCCTTTTAGTTTAAGTGCTGTTTGAGTCTGGGATGGAGTTCTGGTCGGCCCGGTAACATCCTCTTTAACCATGATGAGACCAGGCTGATGGAGTTCTGGTCGGCCCGGTAACATCCTCTTTAACCACGATGAGACCATGCTGTTTGAGTCTGGGATGGAGTTCTGGTCGGCCCGGTAACATCCTCTTTAACCACGATGAGACCAGGCTGTTTGAGTCTGGGATGGAGTTCTGGTCGGCCCGGTAACATCCTCTTTAACCATGATGAGACCACGCTGTTTGAGTCTAGGATGGAGTTCTGGTCAGCCCAGTAACATCCTCTTTAACCATGATGAGACCAGGCTGATGGAGTTCTGGTCGGCCCGGTAACATCCTCTTTAACCATGATGAGACCAGGCTGATGGAGTTCTGGTCGGCCCGGTAACATCCTCTTTAACCACGATGAGACCAGGCTGTTTGAGTCTGGGATGGAGTTCTGGTCGGCCCGGTAACATCCTCTTTAACCATGATGAGACCAGGCAGATGGAGTTCTGGTCGGCCCGGTAACATCCTCTTTAACCACGATGAGACCAGGCTGTTTGAGTCTGGGATGGAGTTCTGGTCGGCCCGGTAACATCCTCTTTAACCATGATGAGACCAGGCTGATGGAGTTCTGGTCGGCCCGGTAACATCCTCTTTAACCACGGTGAGACCAGGCTGATGGAGTTCTGGTCGGCCCGGTAACATCCTCTTTAACCACGATGAGACCAGGCTGTTTGAGTCTGGGATGGAGTTCTGGTCAGCCCGGTAACATCCTCTTTAACCACGGTGAGACCAGGCTGATGGAGTTCTGGTCGGCCCGGTAACATCCTCTTTAACCATGATGAGACCAGGCTGATGGAGTTCTGGTCGGCCCGGTAACATCCTCTTTAACCATGATGAGACCAGGCTGATGGAGTTCTGGTCGGCCCGGTAACATCCTCTTTAACCACGATGAGACCAGGCTGTTTGAGTCTGGGATGGAGTTCTGGTCAGCCCGGTAACATCCTCTTTAACCACGGTGAGACCAGGCTGATGGAGTTCTGGTCGGCCCGGTAACATCCTCTTTAACCATGATGAGACCAGGCTGATGGAGTTCTGGTCGGCCCGGTAACATCCTCTTTAACCATGATGAGACCAGGCTGATGGAGTTCTGGTCGGCCCGGTAACATCCTCTTTAACCATGATGAGACCAGGCTGATGGAATTCTGGTCGGCCCGGTAACATCCTCTTTAACCATGATGAGACCAGGCTGTTTGAGTCTGGGATGGAGTTCTGGTCGGCCCGGTAACATCCTCTTTAACCATGATGAGACCAGGTTGTTTGAGTATGGGATGGAGTTCTGGTCGGCCCGGTAACATCCTCTTTAACCACGATTAGACCAGGCTGATGGAGTCTGGGATGGAGTTCTGGTCGGCCCGGTAACATCCTCTTTAACCATGATGAGACCAGGCTGTTTGAGTCTGGGATGGAGTTCTGGTCGGCCCGGTAACATCCTCTTTAACCAAGATGAGACCAGGCTGATGGAGTTCTGGTCGGCCCGGTAACATCCTCTTTAACCACGATGAGACCAGGCTGTTTGAGTCTGGGATGGAGTTCTGGTCGGCCCGGTAACATCCTCTTTAACCATGATGAGACCAGGCTGATGGAGTTCTGGTCGGCCCGGTAACATCCTCTTTAACCACGGTGAGACCAGGCTGATGGAGTTCTGGTCGGCCCGGTAACATCCTCTTTAACCACGATGAGACCAGGCTGTTTGAGTCTGGGATGGAGTTCTGGTCGGCCCGGTAACATCCTCTTTAACCATGATGAGACCAGGCTGATGGAGTTCTGGTCGGCCCGGTAACATCCTCTTTAACCACGGTGAGACCAGGCTGATGGAGTTCTGGTCGGCCCGGTAACATCCTCTTTAACCATGATGAGACCACGCTGTTTGAGTCTGGGATGGAGTTCTGGTCGGCCCGGTAACATCCTCTTTAACCACGATGAGACCAGGCTGATGGAGTTCTGGTCGGCCCGGTAACATCCTCTTTAACCATGATGAGACCAGGCTGATGGAGTTCTGGTCGGCCCGGTAACATCCTCTTTAACCACGATGAGACCAGGCTGTTTGAGTCTGGGATCGAGTTCTGGTCGGCCCGGTAACATCCTCTTTAACCATGATGAGACCAGGCTGATGGAGTTCTGGTCGGCCCGGTAACATCCTCTTTAACCATGATGAGACCAGGCTGATGGAGTTCTGGTCGGCCCGGTAACATCCTCTTTAACCATGATGAGACCAGGCTGTTTGAGTCTGGGATGGAGTTCTGGTCGGCCCGGTAACATCCTCTTTAACCATGATGAGACCATGCTGATGGAGTTCTGGTCGGCCCGGTAACATCCTCTTTAACCACGGTGAGACCATGCTGATGGAGTTCTGGTCGGCCCGGTAACATCCTCTTTAACCATGATGAGACCAGGCTGATGGAGTTCTGGTCGGCCCGGTAACATCCTCTTTAACCACGGTGAGACCAGGCTGATGGAGTTCTGGTCGGCCCGGTAACATCCTCTTTAACCACGGTGAGACCAGGCTGATGGAGTTCTGGTCGGCCCGGTAACATCCTCTTTAACCACGATGAGACCAGGCTGTTTGAGTCTGGGATGGAGTTCTGGTCGGCCCGGTAACATCCTCTTTAACCACGGTGAGACCAGGCTGATGGAGTTCTGGTCGGCCCGGTAACATCCTCTTTAACCATGATGAGACCACGCTGTTTGAGTCTGGGATGGAGTTCTGGTCGGCCCGGTAACATCCTCTTTAACCACGATGAGACCAGGCTGATGGAGTTCTGGTCGGCCCGGTAACATCCTCTTTAACCATGATGAGACCAGGCTGATGGAGTTCTGGTCGGCCCGGTAACATCCTCTTTAACCACGATGAGACCAGGCTGTTTTAGTCTGGGATCGAGTTCTGGTCGGCCCGGTAACATCCTCTTTAACCATGATGAGACCAGGCTGATGGAGTTCTGGTCGGCCCGGTAACATCCTCTTTAACCATGATGAGACCAGGCTGATGGAGTTCTGGTCGGCCCGGTAACATCCTCTTTAACCACGATGAGACCAGGCTGTTTGAGTCTGGGATGGAGTTCTGGTCGGCCCGGTAACATCCTCTTTAACCACGATGAGACCAGGCTGTTTGAGTCTGGGATGGAGTTCTGGTCGGCCCGGTAACATCCTCTTTAACCATGATGAGACCAGGCTGATGGAGTTCTGGTCGGCCCGGTAACATCCTCTTTAACCATGATGAGACCAGGCTGTTTGAGTCTGGGATGGAGTTCTGGTCGGCCCGGTAACATCCTCTTTAACCATGATGAGACCAGGCTGATGGAGTTCTGGTCGGCCCGGTAACATCCTCTTTAACCATGATGAGACCATGCTGATGGAGTTCTGGTCGGCTCGGTAACATCCTCTTTAACCACGGTGAGACCAGGCTGATGGAGTTCTGGTCGGCCCGGTAACATCCTCTTTAACCACGATGAGACCAGGCTGTTTGAGTCTGGGATGGAGTTCTGGTCGGCCCGGTAACATCCTCTTTAACCACGATGAGACCAGGCTGTTTGAGTCTGGGATGGAGTTCTGGTCGGCCCGGTAACATCCTCTTTAACCATGATGAGACCAGGCTGATGGAGTTCTGTTCGGCCCGGTAACATCCTCTTTAACCATGATGAGACCAGGCTGTTTGAGTCTGGGATGGAGTTCTGGTCGGCCCGGTAACATCCTCTTTAACCATGATGAGACCACGCTGATGGAGTTCTGGTCGGCCTGGTAACATCCTCTTTAACCACGATGAGACCAGGCTGTTTGAGTCTGGGATGGAGTTCTGCTCAGCCCGGTAACATCCTCTTTAACCATGATGAGACCAGGCTGTTTGAGTCTGGGATGGAGTTCTGGTCGGCCCGGTAACATCCTCTTTAACCATGAGACCAGGCTGATGGAGTTCTGGTCGGCCCGGTAACATCCACTTTAACCATGATGAGACCAGGCTGTTTGAGTCTGGGATGGAGTTCTGGTCGGCCCGGTAACATCCTCTTTAACCATGATGAGACCAGGCTGATGGAGTTCTGGTCGGCCCGGTAACATCCTCTTTAACCATGATGAGACCATGCTGATGGAGTTCTGGTCGGCTCGGTAACATCCTCTTTAACCACGGTGAGACCAGGCTGATGGAGTTCTGGTCGGCCCGGTAAACCTCCTCTTTAACCACGATGAGACCAGGCTGTTTGAGTCTGGGATGGAGTTCTGGTCGGCCCGGTAACATCCTCTTTAACCACGATGAGACCAGGCTGTTTGAGTCTGGGATGGAGTTCTGGTCGGCCCGGTAACATCCTCTTTAACCATGATGAGACCAGGCTGATGGAGTTCTGGTCGGCCCGGTAACATCCTCTTTAACCATGATGAGACCAGGCTGTTTGAGTCTGGGATGGAGTTCTGGTCGGCCCGGTAACATCCTCTTTAACCATGATGAGACCACGCTGATGGAGTTCTGGTCGGCCCGGTAACATCCTCTTTAACCACGATGAGACCAGGCTGTTTGAGTCTGGGATGGAGTTCTGGTCAGCCCGGTAACATCCTCTTTAACCATGATGAGACCAGGCTGTTTGATTCTGGGATGGAGTTCTGGTCGGCCCGGTAACATCCTCTTTAACCATGAGACCAGGCTGATGGAGTTCTGGTCGGCCCGGTAACATCCACTTTAACCATGATGAGACCAGGCTGTTTGAGTCTGGGATGGAGTTCTGGTCGGCCCGGTAACATCCTCTTTAACCATGATGAGACCATGCTGATGGAGTTCTGGTCGGCTCGGTAACATCCTCTTTAACCACGGTGAGACCAGGCTGATGGAGTTCTGGTCGGCCCGGTAACATCCTCTTTAACCACGATGAGACCAGGCTGTTTGAGTCTGGGATGGAGTTCTGGTCGGCCCGGTAACATCCTCTTTAACCACGATGAGACCAGGCTGTTTGAGTCTGGGATGGAGTTCTGGTCGGCCCGGTAACATCCTCTTTAACCATGATGAGACCAGGCTGATGGAGTTCTGGTCGGCCCGGTAACATCCTCTTTAACCATGATGAGACCAGGCTGATGGAGTTCTGGTCGGCCCGGTAACATCCTCTTTAACCACGGTGAGACCAGGCTGATGGAGTTCTGGTCGGCCCGGTAACATCCTCTTTAACCATGATGAGACCACGCTGTTTGAGTCTGGGATGGAGTTCTGGTCGGCCCGGTAACATCCTCTTTAACCACGATGAGACCAGGCTGATGGAGTTCTGGTCGGCCCGGTAACATCCTCTTTAACCATGATGAGACCAGGCTGATGGAGTTCTGGTCGGCCCGGTAACATCCTCTTTAACCACGATGAGACCAGGCTGTTTGAGTCTGGGATCGAGTTCTGGTCGGCCCGGTAACATCCTCTTTAACCATGATGAGACCAGGCTGATGGAGTTCTGGTCGGCCCGGTAACATCCTCTTTAACCATGATGAGACCAGGCTGATGGAGTTCTGGTCGGCCCGGTAACATCCTCTTTAACCATGATGAGACCAGGCTGTTTGAGTCTGGGATGGAGTTCTGGTCGGCCCGGTAACATCCTCTTTAACCATGATGAGACCATGCTGATGGAGTTCTGGTCGGCCCGGTAACATCCTCTTTAACCACGGTGAGACCATGCTGATGGAGTTCTGGTCGGCCCGGTAACATCCTCTTTAACCATGATGAGACCAGGCTGATGGAGTTCTGGTCGGCCCGGTAACATCCTCTTTAACCACGGTGAGACCAGGCTGATGGAGTTCTGGTCGGCCCGGTAACATCCTCTTTAACCACGGTGAGACCAGGCTGATGGAGTTCTGGTCGGCCCGGTAACATCCTCTTTAACCACGATGAGACCAGGCTGTTTGAGTCTGGGATGGAGTTCTGGTCGGCCCGGTAACATCCTCTTTAACCACGGTGAGACCAGGCTGATGGAGTTCTGGTCGGCCCGGTAACATCCTCTTTAACCATGATGAGACCACGCTGTTTGAGTCTGGGATGGAGTTCTGGTCGGCCCGGTAACATCCTCTTTAACCACGATGAGACCAGGCTGATGGAGTTCTGGTCGGCCCGGTAACATCCTCTTTAACCATGATGAGACCAGGCTGATGGAGTTCTGGTCGGCCCGGTAACATCCTCTTTAACCACGATGAGACCAGGCTGTTTTAGTCTGGGATCGAGTTCTGGTCGGCCCGGTAACATCCTCTTTAACCATGATGAGACCAGGCTGATGGAGTTCTGGTCGGCCCGGTAACATCCTCTTTAACCATGATGAGACCAGGCTGATGGAGTTCTGGTCGGCCCGGTAACATCCTCTTTAACCACGATGAGACCAGGCTGTTTGAGTCTGGGATGGAGTTCTGGTCGGCCCGGTAACATCCTCTTTAACCACGATGAGACCAGGCTGTTTGAGTCTGGGATGGAGTTCTGGTCGGCCCGGTAACATCCTCTTTAACCATGATGAGACCAGGCTGATGGAGTTCTGGTCGGCCCGGTAACATCCTCTTTAACCATGATGAGACCAGGCTGTTTGAGTCTGGGATGGAGTTCTGGTCGGCCCGGTAACATCCTCTTTAACCATGATGAGACCAGGCTGATGGAGTTCTGGTCGGCCCGGTAACATCCTCTTTAACCATGATGAGACCATGCTGATGGAGTTCTGGTCGGCTCGGTAACATCCTCTTTAACCACGGTGAGACCAGGCTGATGGAGTTCTGGTCGGCCCGGTAACATCCTCTTTAACCACGATGAGACCAGGCTGTTTGAGTCTGGGATGGAGTTCTGGTCGGCCCGGTAACATCCTCTTTAACCACGATGAGACCAGGCTGTTTGAGTCTGGGATGGAGTTCTGGTCGGCCCGGTAACATCCTCTTTAACCATGATGAGACCAGGCTGATGGAGTTCTGTTCGGCCCGGTAACATCCTCTTTAACCATGATGAGACCAGGCTGTTTGAGTCTGGGATGGAGTTCTGGTCGGCCCGGTAACATCCTCTTTAACCATGATGAGACCACGCTGATGGAGTTCTGGTCGGCCTGGTAACATCCTCTTTAACCACGATGAGACCAGGCTGTTTGAGTCTGGGATGGAGTTCTGGTCAGCCCGGTAACATCCTCTTTAACCATGATGAGACCAGGCTGTTTGATTCTGGGATGGAGTTCTGGTCGGCCCGGTAACATCCTCTTTAACCACGATGAGACCAGGCTGTTTGAGTCTGGGATGGAGTTCTGGTCGGCCCGGTAACATCCACTTTAACCATGATGAGACCAGGCTGTTTGAGTCTGGGATGGAGTTCTGGTCGGCCCGGTAACATCCTCTTTAACCATGAGACTAGGCTGATGGAGTTCTGGTCGGCCCGGTAACATCCACTTTAACCATGATGAGACCAGGCTGTTTGAGTCTGGGATGAAGTTCTGGTCGGCCCGGTAACATCCTCTTTAACCATGATGAGACCAGGCTGATGGAGTTCTGGTCGGCCCGGTAACATCCTCTTTAACCATGATGAGACCATGCTGATGGAGTTCTGGTCGGCTCGGTAACATCCTCTTTAACCACGGTGAGACCAGGCTGATGGAGTTCTGGTCGGCCCGGTAAACCTCCTCTTTAACCACGATGAGACCAGGCTGTTTGAGTCTGGGATGGAGTTCTGGTCGGCCCGGTAACATCCTCTTTAACCACGATGAGACCAGGCTGTTTGAGTCTGGGATGGAGTTCTGGTCGGCCCGGTAACATCCTCTTTAACCATGATGAGACCAGGCTGATGGAGTTCTGGTCGGCCCGGTAACATCCTCTTTAACCATGATGAGACCAGGCTGTTTGAGTCTGGGATGGAGTTCTGGTCGGCCCGGTAACATCCTCTTTAACCATGATGAGACCACGCTGATGGAGTTCTGGTCGGCCCGGTAACATCCTCTTTAACCACGATGAGACCAGGCTGTTTGAGTCTGGGATGGAGTTCTGGTCAGCCCGGTAACATCCTCTTTAACCATGATGAGACCAGGCTGTTTGATTCTGGGATGGAGTTCTGGTCGGCCCGGTAACATCCTCTTTAACCATGAGACCAGGCTGATGGAGTTCTGGTCGGCCCGGTAACATCCACTTTAACCATGATGAGACCAGGCTGTTTGAGTCTGGGATGGAGTTCTGGTCGGCCCGGTAACATCCTCTTTAACCATGATGAGACCATGCTGATGGAGTTCTGGTCGGCTCGGTAACATCCTCTTTAACCACGGTGAGACCAGGCTGATGGAGTTCTGGTCGGCCCGGTAACATCCTCTTTAACCACGATGAGACCAGGCTGTTTGAGTCTGGGATGGAGTTCTGGTCGGCCCGGTAACATCCTCTTTAACCACGATGAGACCAGGCTGTTTGAGTCTGGGATGGAGTTCTGGTCGGCCCGGTAACATCCTCTTTAACCATGATGAGACCAGGCTGATGGAGTTCTGGTCGGCCCGGTAACATCCTCTTTAACCATGATGAGACCAGGCTGTTTGAGTCTGGGATGGAGTTCTGGTCGGCCCGGTAACATCCTCTTTAACCATGATGAGACCACGCTGATGGAGTTCTGGTCGGCCCGGTAACATCCTCTTTAACCACGATGAGACCAGGCTGTTTGAGTCTGGGATGGAGTTCTGGTCAGCCCGGTAACATCCTCTTTAACTATGATGAGACCAGGCTGTTTGATTCTGGGATGGAGTTCTGGTCGGCCCGGTAACATCCTCTTTAACCACGATGAGACCAGGCTGTTTGAGTCTGGGATGGAGTTCTGGTCGGCCCGGTAACATCCACTTTAACCATGATGAGACCAGGCTGTTTGAGTCTGGGATGGAGTTCTGGTCGGCCCGGTAACATCCTCTTTAACCATGAGACCAGGCTGATGGAGTTCTGGTCGGCCCGGTAACATCCACTTTAACCATGATGAGACCACGCTGTTGCTGCTTCTTGTTCTCTGCTCCTTCAATACTGTAATATTTCAGTTCTAGAAGCTGCAGAGGGAGTCGGTTATGGACCAGGGATACTACAGTTCAACTGACAAGGACAGACAGACAAAGAAAGAGAGACAAACAGAGAAAGACAGACACAGACAGAGAAAGAGAGACAGACACAGACAGAGAAAGAGAGACAGACACAGACAGAGAAAGAGAGACACAGACAGAGAAAGAGAGAGAGACACATACAGAGCAATCGGACAAAAATGGGACAAACACCAAATTGAGACTCTGCATTGAAGAATTTTGCAAAAAATATCCTCTGTGTACAACGTGAAACACGTAATGCCTACAGAGCAGAATTAGGCCGATGCCCACTAATTATCAAAATCCAGAAAAGAGCCGTTAAATTCTCCAACCACCTAAAAGGAAGTGATTCCCAAACCTTCCATAACAAAGCCATCACCTACAGAGAGATGAACCTGGAGAAGAGTCCCCTAAGCAAGCTGGTCCTGGGGCTCTGTTCACAAACACAAACACACCCTACAGAGCCCCAGGACAACAGCACAATTAGACCCAAACCAAATCATTAGAAAACAAAAACATTATTACTTGACACATTGGGAAGAATTAACAAAAAACAGAGCAAACTAGAATGCTATTTGGCCCTAAACAGAGAGTACACAGTGGCAGAATACCTGACCACTGTGATTGACCAAAACTTAAGGAAAGCTTTGACTATGTACAGACTCAGTGAGCATAGCCTTGTTCTCAAGAGAAGACAGGCTATGTGCTCACTGCCCACAAAATGAGGTGGAAACTGAGCTGCACTTCCTAACCTCCTGCCCAATGTATGACCATTTTAGAGAGACATATTTCCCTCAGATTACACAGATCCACAAAGAATTCGAAAACAAATCCAAATTTGAAAAACTCCCATTTCTACTGGGTGAAGTACCACAGTGTGACATCACAGCAGCAAGATGTGTGACCTGTTGCCACGAGAAAAGGTCAACCAGTGAAGAACAAACACCGTTGTAAATACAACCCATATTTATGCTTATTTATTTTCCCTTTTGTATTTTAACTATTTGTACATTGTTACAACACTGTATATAGACACATAATGACATTTAACATTTCTATTATTTTGAAACTTTTGTGAGTGTAATGTTTACTGTTAATATTTGATAGATAATAAACAAAAGTGAAATAAGCTATTTCACTTGCTTTGGTAATGTTAACATATGTTTCCCCTGACAATAAAGATCAATGTTAACATATGTTTCCCCTGACAATAAAGATCAATGTTAACATATGTTTCCCCTGACAATAAAGCTCCTTGAATTGAAAATGAGAGAGAGAGAAAGACAGACAGAGAGAGAGAGACGAGACAGAGAAAGTGACAGAGACAGAGAGACGAGGCAGAGAGACAGAGACAGAGAGACGAGGTAAAGAGACAGAGAGAAGAGACAGAGACGAGGTAGAGAGACAGAGACAGAGAGACATAGAGAGAGACAGACAGAGAGACATAGAGAGAGACAGAGACAGAGAGACATAGAGAGAGACAGAGACAGAGACATAGAGAGAGACAGAGACAGAGACATAGAGAGAGACAGAGACATAGAGACAGAGGGAGAGAATGGGACAGACAGAGAGAAAGACAGAGCGAGACAGAGACAGAGAGACGAGGTAGAGAGACAGAGACAGAGAGACGAGGTAGAGAGAGAGACAGAGGGAGAGAGAGAGACAGAGGGAGAGAGACGAGGTAGAGAGAGGGACAGACAGAGACAGAAACAGGGAGAGACAGAGACAGAAACAGGGAGAGACAGAGACAGAGAGAGAGAGAGAGAGAGAAGAGACAGAGACGAGGTAGAGAGACAGAGAGACAGAGAGAGAGACAGAGGGAGAGAGAGAGGGAGAGAGAGAGAGAAGAGACAGAGACGAGGTAGAGAGACAGAGACAGAGAGACAGAGGGAGAGAGACAGAGACAGAGAGACAGAGGTAGAGAGACAGAGACAGAGACATAGAGAGAGACAGAGACAGAGAGAGAGAGAGCTAGGCTTTGTTTCCTGATCAAAGCTAATCAACAACAGAAGGTTATATATGTCCTGCCAGTTTTAACGTATTTACTTCCTGTTCTTTGATGTTTTGACGGTGTTACTGTAGTTCTAACACATTCATCTATTCAACCACGACATGGTTCCTCAGAGAGCTCAGAGAGAAGCACTCAGGACGAGATGAGTAGGCAGACAGGACGTGTGAATCAATCAGTGAGAAGCTCTCTCCTCTCTCTCTTTCCTTCTCCCTCGTCTCCTGTCTCTCTGTCCTTCCACCTTCCTCCCTCTGTCTTTCTCCTCTCCCCCCCCATCTCTCTCTCTCTCTCTCAATTCAATTCAAGGGGTTTTATTCACATGGGAAACATATGTTAACATTGCCAAAGCAAGTGAGGTAGATAATATACAAAAGTGAAATAAACAATACAAATTAACAGTAAACATTAAACATACAGAAGTTTCAAAACAATAAAGACATTACAAATGTCATATTATATATATATATATATACACAGTGTTGTCTCTCCCTTTCTCCCTGTCCTGAATGACTTGGCAACTTCAGCCAGCCAAACACGTGGCTAGTTGGCTCTATCAGACACATAATGAGTGGCATTGTGAGAAGCACAAAGCCAAACACATTACTAGCTGTGTCAGAACCAGATGAATAGAACTGGCTCAGTTGGCACCAGAATACTGCTGCTATTAAGATTAAATACAACCCAAGTCTGAGTCAGGATCATTAAAAAAATACAACTTTTAAATGAATGATGTCTAGCCTAATAGATTCTTCAAGAATATGACTTCCAAATTCTTCACGAGCAAAAACTGTATTTCTCCACTAGAACCCATTATAATCTCAGTTCAACTGTATTCCACCACCAGAACCCATTATAATCTTAGTTCAACTGTATTCCACCACCAGAACCCATTATAATCTTAGTTCAACTGTATTCTAACACCAGAACCCATTATAATCTTAGTTCAACTGTATTCCACCACCAGAACCCATTATAATCTTAGTTCAACTGTATTCCACCACCAGAACCCATTATAATCTTAGTTCAACTGTATTCTACCACCAGAACCCATTATAATCTCAGTTCAACTGTATTCCACCAGAACCCATTATAATCTTAGTTCAACTGTATTCCACCACCAGAACCCATTATAATCTTAGTTCAACTGTATTCCACCACCAGAACCGATTATAATCTTAGTTCAACTGTATTCCACCAGAACCCATTATAATCTTAGTTCAACTGTATTTCACCACCAGAACCCATTATAATCTCAGTTCAACTGTATTCCATCAGAACCCATTATAATCTCAGTTCAACTGTATTCCACCAGAACCCATTATAATCTTAGTTCAACTGTATTCCACCAGAACCCATTATAATCTCAGTTCAACTGTATTCCACCAGAACCCATTATAATCTTAGTTCAACTGTATTCCACCAGAACCCATTATAATCTCAGTTCAACTGTATTCACCCAGAACCCATTATAATCTTAGTTCAACTGTATTCCACCAGAACCCATTATAATCTCAGTTCAACTGTATTCCACTACCAGAACCCATTATAATTTTAGTTCAACTGTATTTCTCCACCAGAACCCATTATAATCTCAGTTCAACTGTATTCCACCACCAGAACCCATTATAATCTCAGTTCAACTGTATTCCACCACCAGAACCCATTATAATCTCAGTTCAACTGTATTCCACCACCAGAACCCATTATAATCTTAGTTCAACTGTATTCCACCACCAGAACCCATTATAATCTTAGTTCAACTGTATTCCACCACCAGAACCCATTATAATCTTAGTTCAACTGTATTCCACCACCATAACCCATTATAATCTTAGTTCAACTGTATTCCACCATCAGAACCCATTATAATCTTAGTTCAACTGTATTCCACCATCAGAACCCATTATAATCTTAGTTCAACTGTATTCCACCAGAACCCATTATAATCTTAGTTTAACTGTTTTTCTCCACCAGAACCCATTATAATCTTAGTTCAACTGTATTCCACCATCAGAACCCATTATAATCTTAGTTCAACTGTATTCCACCAGAACCCATTATAATCTCAGTTCAACTGTATTCCACCATCAGAACCCATTATAATCTTAGTTCAACTGTATTCCACCAGAACCCATTATAATCTCAGTTCAACTGTATTCTACCACCAGAACCCATTATAATCTTAGTTCAACTGTATTCCACCACCAGAACCCATTATAATCTTAGTTCAACTGTATTCTACCACCAGAACCCATTATAATCTTAGTTCAACTGTATTCTACCACCAGAACCCATTATAATCTTAGTTCAACTGTATTCCACCACCAGAACCCATTATAATCTTAGTTCAACTGTATTTCTCCACCAGAACCCATTATAATCTTAGTTCAACTGTATTCCACCACCAGAACCCATTATAATCTTAGTTCAACTGTATTCTACCACCAGAACCCATTATAATCTCAGTTCAACTGTATTCCACCACCAGAACCCATTATAATCTTAGTTCAACTGTATTCCACCAGAACCCATTATAATCTTAGTTCAACTGTATTTCACCACCAGAACCCATTATAATCTTAGTTCAACTGTATTTCTCCACCAGAACCCATTATAATCTCAGTTCAACTGTATTCCACCACCAGAACCCATTATAATCTCAGTTCAACTGTATTCCACCAGAACCCATTATAATCTTAGTTCAACTGTATTTCACCACCAGAACCCATTATAATCTTAGTTCAACTGTATTCCACCAGAACCCATTATAATCTTAGTTCAACTGTATTCTACCACCAGAACCCATTATAATCTTAGTTCAACTGTATTCCACCAGAACCCATTATAATCTTAGTTCAACTGTATTTCACCACCAGAACCCATTATAATCTTAGTTCAACTGTATTCCACCAGAACCCATTATAATCTTAGTTCAACTGTATTCCACCACCAGAACCCATTATAATCTTAGTTCAACTGTATTCCACCAGAACCCATTATAATCTAAACTAAACACACACTGTACAGCCTCCTAACATGGTGAACCGTATCATTGTGATATCATGGATGGTCAGTCCTTGCATCCATAGTTCTGTCCTTACCTTTCTCCAGGACCATCCCCTCAGCTGTTTACCAAAAAAAGAGGGTTCCGGGTAGCAACTTTACTGTTGCTTGAATCCGTGATGGGCCCCTTTCAAGCCCGGTGCCGCTCGCTAGCGTAATTAGGGCCTTATTTTAGGCCCTTTTGCAGCCATGAAAAAGCACTTTGTCTGTGAGAGGTGGAGAGATCAGCAAAGCTGAGGTCTGCATTGAAAACGGCACACTATTCCCTTCATAGTACACTACTATAAACCAGAGCCCTATATAGTGGTACTACTATAGATCAGAGCCCTATTCCCTATATAGTGGTACTACTATAGACCAGGGCCCTATTCCCTATATAGTACACTACTATAGACCAGAGCCCTATTCCCTATATAGTGGTACTACTATAGAGCAGAGCCCTATTCCCTATATAGTGGTACTACTATAGACCAGAGCCCTATTCCCTATATAGTACACTACTATAGACCAGAGCCCTATTCCCTATAAAGTGGTACTACTATAGACAAGGGCCCTATTCCCTATATAGTGGTACTACTATAGACCAGAGCCCTATTCCCTATATAGTGGTACTACTATAGACCAGAGCCCTATTCCCTATATAGTGGTACTACTATAGACCAGAGCCCATTTCCCTATATAGTACACTACTATAGACCAGAGCCCTATTCCCTATATAGTGGTACTACTATAGACCAGAGCCCTATTCCCTATATAGTGGCACTACTATAGACCAGAGCCCTATTCCCTATATAGTGGTACTACTATAGACCAGAGCCCTTTTCCCTATATAGTGGTACTACTATAGACCAGAGCCCTATTCCCTATATAGTGGTACGACTATACACCAGAGCCCTATTCCCTATATAGTGGTACGACTATACACCAGAGCCCTATTCCCTATATAGTGGTACTACTATAGACCAGAGCCCTATTCCCTATATAGTGGTACTACTATAGACCAGAGCCCTATTCCCTATATAGTGGTACTACTATAGACCAGAGCCCTATCCCCTATATAGTGTACTACTATAGACCAGAGCCCTATTCCCTATATAGTGGTACTACTATAGACCAGTGCCCTATTCCCTATATAGTGGTACTACTATAGACCAGGGCCCTATTCCCTATATAGTGTACTACTATAGACCAGAGCCCTATTCCCTATATGGTGGTACTACTATAGACCAGAGCCCTATTCCCTATATAGTGGTACTACTATAGACCAGAGCCCTATTCCCTATATGGTGGTACTACTATAGACCAGAGCCCTATTCCCTATATAGTGGCACTACTATAGACCAGAGCCCTATTCCCTATATAGTGGTACTACTATAGACCAGAGCCCTATTCCCTATATAGTGGTACTACTATAGACCAGAGCCCTATTCCCTATATAGTGGTACTACTATAGACCAGAGCCCTGTTCCCTATATAGTGGTACTACTATAGACCAGAGTCCTATTCCCTATATAGTACACTACTATAGACCAGAGCCATATTCCCTATATAGTGGTACTACTATAGACCAGAGCCCTATTCCCTATATAGTGGTACTACTATAGACAAGAGCCCTATTCCCTATATAGTGGTACTACTATAGACCAGAGTCCTATTCCCTATATAGTACACTACTATAGACCAGAGCCCTATTCCCTATATAGTGGTACTACTATAGACCAGAGCCCTATTCCCTATATAGTACACTACTATAGACCAGAGCCCTATTCCCTATATAGTGGTACTACTATAGACCAGAGCCCTATTCCCTATAGAGTGGTACTACTATAGACCAGAGCCCTATTCCCTATATAGTGGTACTACTATAGACCAGAGCCCTATTCCCTATATAGTGGTACTACTATAGACCAGAGCCCTATTCCCTATATAGTGGTACTACTATAGACCAGAGCCCTATTCCCTATATAGTGGTACTACTATAGACCAGAGCCCTATTCCCTATATAGTACACTATTATAGACCAGTGCCCTATTCCCTATATAGTGGTACTACTATAGACCAGAGCCCTATTCCCTATATAGTGGTTCTACTATAGACCAGAGCCCTATTCCCTATATAGTGGTACTACTATAGACCAGAGCCCTATTCCCTATATAGTGGTACTACTATAGACCAGAGCCCTATTCCCTATATAGTGGTACTACTATAGACCAGAGCCCTATTCCCTATATAGTGGTACTACTATAGACCAGAGCCCTATTCCCTTCATAGTACACTACTATAGAGCCATATTCCCTTCATAGTACACTACTATAGACCAGTGCCCTATTCCCTATATAGTGGTACTACTATAGACCAGTGCCCTATTCCCTATATAGTGGTACTACTATAGACCAGAGCCCTATTCCCTTCATAGTACACTACTATAGACCAGTGCCCTATTCCCTATATAGTGGTACTACTATAGACCAGTGCCCTATTCCCTATATGGTGGTACTACTATAGACCAGAGCCCTATTCCCTATATAGTGGTACTACTATAGACCAGAGCCCTATTCCCTATATAGTGGTACTACTATAGACCAGTGCCCTATTCCCTATATAGTGGTACTACTATAGACCAGAGCCCTATTCCCTATATAGTGGTACTACTATAGACCAGAGCCCTATTCCCTATATAGTGGTACTACTATAGACCAGAGCCCTATTCCCTATATAGTGGTACTACTATAGACCAGAGCCCTATTCCCTATATAGTGGTACTACTATAGACCAGGGCCCTATTCCCTATATAGTGGTACTACTATAGACCGGAGCCCTATTCCCTATATAGTGGTACTACTATAGACCAGAGCCCTATTCCCTATATAGTGGTACTACTATAGACCAGAGCCCTATTCCCTATATAGTGGTACTACTATAGACCAGAGCCCTATTCCCTATATAGTGGTACTACTATAGACCAGTGCCCTATTCCCTATATAGTGGTACTACTATAGACCAGAGCCCTATATAGTGGTACTACTATAGACCAGAGCCCTATTCCCTATATAGTGGTACTACTATAGACCAGGGCCCTATTCCCTATATAGTGGTACTACTATAGACCAGAGCCCTATTCCCTATATAGTGGTACTACTATAGACCAGAGCCCTATTCCCTATATAGTGGTACTACTATAGACCAGAGCCCTATTCCCTATATAGTGGTACTACTATAGACCAGTGCCCTATTCCCTATATAGTGGTACTACTATAGACCAGAGCCCTATATAGTGGTACTACTATAGACCAGAGCCCTATTCCCTATATAGTGGTACTACTATAGACCAGAGCCCTATTCCCTATATAGTGGTACTACTATAGACCAGAGCCCTATTCCCTATATAGTGGTACTACTATAGACCAGAGCCCTATTCCCTATATAGTGGTACTACTATAGACCAGTGCCCTATTCCCTATATAGTGGTACTACTATAGACCAGTGCCCTATTCCCTATATAGTGGTACTACTATAGACCAGAGCCCTATTCCCTATATAGTGGTACTACTATAGACCAGTGCCCTATTCCCTATATAGTACACTACTATAGACCAGAGCCCTGTTCCCTATATAGTGTACTACTATAGACCAGAGCCCTATTCCCTATATAGTGGCACTACTATAGACCAGAGCCCTATTCCCTATATAGTGGTACTACTATAGACCAGGGCCCTATTCCCTATATAGTGGTACTACTATAGACCAGGGCCCTATTCCCTATATAGTGGTACTACTATAGACCAGGGCCCTATTCCCTATATAGTGGTACTACTATAGACCAGGGCCCTATTCCCTATATAGTGGTACTACTATAGACCAGGGCCCTATTCCCTATATAGTGGTACTACTATAGACCAGAGCCCTATTCCCTATATAGTGGTACTACTATAGACCAGAGTCCTATTCCCTATATAGTGGTACTACTATAGATCAGAGCCCTATTCCCTATATAGTGGTACTACTATAGACCAGAGCCCTATTCCCTCTATAGTGTACTACTATAGACCAGAACCCTATTCCCTATATAGTGGTACTACTATAGACCAGTGCCCTATTCCCTATATAGTGGTACTACTATAGACCAGGGCCCTATTCCCTATATAGTGCTACTACTATAGACCAGAGCCCTATTCCCTATATAGTGGTACTACTATAGACCAGAGCCCTATTCCCTATATAGTGGTACTACTATAGACCAGAGCCCTATTCCCTATATAGTGGTACTACTATAGACCAGAGCCCTATTCCCTATATAGTGGTACTACTATAGACCAGTGCCCTATTCCCTATATAGTGGTACTACTATAGACCAGAGCCCTATTCCCTATATAGTGGTACTACTATAGACCAGAGCCCTATTCCCTATATAGTGGTACTACTATAGACCAGAGCCCTATTCCCTATATAGTGGTACTACTATAGACCAGGGCCCTATTCCCTATATAGTGGTACTACTATAGACCAGAGCCCTATTCCCTATATAGTGGTACTACTATAGACCAGAGCCCTATTCCCTATATAGTGGTACTACTATAGACCAGAGCCCTATTCCCTATATAGTGGTACTACTATAGACCAGTGCCCTATTCCCTATATAGTGGTACTACTATAGACCAGAGCCCTATATAGTGGTACTACTATAGACCAGAGCCCTATTCCCTATATAGTGGTACTACTATAGACCAGAGCCCTATTCCCTCTATAGTGTACTACTATAGACCAGAACCCTATTCCCTATATAGTGGTACTACTATAGACCAGTGCCCTATTCCCTATATAGTGGTACTACTATAGACCAGGGCCCTATTCCCTATATAGTGGTACTACTATAGACCAGAGCCCTATTCCCTATATAGTGGTACTACTATAGACCAGAGCCCTATTCCCTATATAGTGGTACTACTATAGACCAGAGCCCTATTCCCTATATAGTGGTACTACTATAGACCAGAGCCCTATTCCCTATATAGTGGTACTACTATAGACCAGTGCCCTATTCCCTATATAGTGGTACTACTATAGACCAGAGCCCTATTCCCTATATAGTGGTACTACTATAGACCAGAGCCCTATTCCCTATATAGTGGTACTACTATAGACCAGAGCCCTATTCCCTATATAGTGGTACTACTATAGACCAGGGCCCTATTCCCTATATAGTGGTACTACTATAGACCAGAGCCCTATTCCCTATATAGTGGTACTACTATAGACCAGAGCCCTATTCCCTATATAGTGGTACTACTATAGACCAGAGCCCTATTCCCTATATAGTGGTACTACTATAGACCAGTGCCCTATTCCCTATATAGTGGTACTACTATAGACCAGAGCCCTATATAGTGGTACTACTATAGACCAGAGCCCTATTCCCTATATAGTGGTACTACTATAGACCAGAGCCCTATTCCCTATATAGTGGTACTACTATAGACCAGAGCCCTATTCCCTATATAGTGGTACTACTATAGACCAGTGCCCTATTCCCTATATAGTGGTACTACTATAGACCAGAGCCCTATTCCCTATATAGTGGTACTACTATAGACCAGTGCCCTATATAGTGGTACTACTATAGACCAGAGCCCTATTCCCTATATAGTGGTACTACTATAGACCAGTGCCCTATTCCCTATATAGTGGTACTACTATAGACCAGAGCCCTATTCCCTATATAGTGTACTACTATAGACCAGAGCCCTATTCCCTTCATAGCACACTAATATAGACCAGAGCCCTATTCCCTATATAGTGGTCCTACTATAGACCAGAGCCCTATTCCCTATTTATAGCACACTAATATAGACCAGAGCCCTATTCCCTATATAGTGGTACTACTATAGACCAGGGCCCTAATCCCTATATAGTGGTACTACTATAGACCAGGGTCCTATTCCCTATATAGTGGTACTACTATAGACCAGAGCCCTATTCCCTATATAGTGGTACTACTATAGACCAGAGCCCTATTCCCTATATAGTGGTACAACTATAGACCAGAGCCCTGAACAGAGGGTGAACAGCAGAGAGAGAGAGCTATAAAGCCCTGAACAGAGGGTGAACAACAGAGAGAGAGAGCTATAAAGCCCTGAACAGAGGGTGAACAGCAGAGAGAGATAAAGCCCTGAACAGAGAGAGAGAGAGAGATAAAGCCCTGAACAGAGAGAGCGAGAGCTATAAAGCCCTGAACAGAGAGGGTGAACAGCAGAGAGAGAGCTATAAAGCCCTGAACAGAGAGGGTGAACAGCAGAGAGAGAGATAAAGCCCTGAACAGAGAGGGTGAACAGCAGAGAGAGAGAGATAAAGCCCTGAACAGAGAGGGTGAACAGCAGAGAGAGATAAAGCCCTGAACAGAGAGGGTGAACATCAGAGAGAGAGAGAGCTATTAAGCCCTGAACAGAGAGGGTGAACATCAGAGAGAGAGAGAGCTATAAAGCCCTGAACAGAGAGGGTGAACAACAGAGAGAGAGAGAGCTATAAAGCCCTGAACAGAGAGGGTGAACAACAGTGAGAGAGAGCTATAAAGCCCTGAACAGAGAGGGTGAACAACAGAGAGAGAGCCCTGAACAGAGAGGGTGAACAACTGAGAGAGAGAGATAAAAGCCCTGAACAGAGAGGGTGAACAACTGAGAGAGAGAGATAAAGCCCTGAACAGAGAGGGTGAACAACAGAGAGAGAGCTATAAAGCCCTGAACAGAGAGGGTGAACAACAGAGATGGAGAGATAAAGCCCTGAATAGAGAGGGCGAACAGCAGAGAGAGAGAGAGATAAAGCCCTGAACAGAGAGAGGGAGAGATAAAGCCCTGAACAGTGGGGGGATAATGTAGTATGACTTCACTCCCAGTCAGTCTCACAAAGGGACATTGATTTGAGATGTAACCAATGAAGACTCAGCTCAGCATGGTCCAACAGTAGCCTACACTGTGACAATCTCAGAAGGTGCAACTGTTTGGATGTGTCCCAAATGGAACAATATTCCCTATATAGTACACAACTATAGACCAGAGCCCTATTCCCTATATAGTGTTACTACTATAGACCAGAGCCCTATTCCCTATATAGTGGTACTACTTTAGACCAGAGCCCTCACTACCTGACTAAAAGGAGAGGTAAAACTCACTACCCGACTAAAAGGAGAGGTAAAACTCCCTACCCGACTAAAAGGAGAGGTAAAACTCCCTACCCGACTAAAAGGAGAGGTAAAACTCCCTACCCGACTAAAAGGAGAGGCCAAACTCACCACCAGACTAAAAGGAGGTAAAACCCACTACCTGACTAAAAGGAGAGGTAAAACTCCCTACCCGACTAAAAGGAGAGGTAAAACTCCCTACCCGACTAAAAGGAGAGGTAAAACTCACTACCTGACTAAAAGGAGGCCAAACTCACTACCTGACTAAAAGGAATCCACGGATTATGGTACATACTTCTGCGCGCGAAATCCTCTTGTCATACCTGAACAGCAGACATTTTGAACATATAAGCAATAATACATTATGGCCTTTCTCTTGCATTTCAAAGATGATGGTACAAAACAAATGTCTTTGGCCAATTTCTTTGTATTTTCTTTTACCAGAGTTTCCTTTCAAATGGTACCAAGAATATGCATATCCTTGCTTCAGGTCCTGAGCTACAGTCAGTTAGATTTGGGTATGTCATCTCAGGCGAACGTGGGAATGAGAACAATTCAGGCTGCGTAGTCTGGTGTAGTAAAGAGTAGACGCTTCTCCATAGTAAGAATTAGCCATACAATTACAAGACAACAGCAAACAAGTGTAGTGTATCCTACACACGCGGGACAACAGTCAAATGCGGATGAAAAGCTAAATAACATGTTGAAATCAATGAAAAAATCTTTGTTGATAGGTTCTCTCTGTAATATTTAGGAGGATTTGATATATATTTACGAGTTGTTCATTGCGTAAATGCAATCATTTAGCCCATGTCGCCCAGTCTGTGTGAAAGTTAAGTCATGTGTGTAAAAACACAACATTGTTTACATAAATCGTCTGTTCACTGCACTTCGTGTCTATAAATGAAACCTTGTAACGTTTCATAAAATAACATACCCACAATAACACCACGAACACCTATTCTATTTTTTTTTAAGTAGTAAACGTAGTTGTTTTTCGAGTGCCTTACCTTGTAGACAAGGAACTTTCCTTCCAATAGTTTACAGATCCAAGGCAGTATGTCTCTCGCAGAGCGCCACGCTGACTCCAGTCCAAACAGAACCCAACACATTTACCGTAAAGGTATGACAACCGGATTGCGCGGCGCAAAGGTATGTACCGTAATCCGTGGACTACACAACGCCTTCGAATAATTATTGATTGACAGGTTGAATTAATGCCATATTTCATGAATCCATATCGTCCATTTTAGTTTTTAATCTGAATATATACAGTTATAATACAGAAGTAATAGTACAGGTATATGCAACATATAGAGCTTACTTTACATAAAAATATATTGACAACCTTGCTATGATTAACATATCCAGTATTATAGCTCGTTTTTTCAGTTCGCTGCAGCTAGCGACAGGAAAGAGCTGCAACAAACAGTCAAACTGGACAGTTTTATCTCCATCTCTTCATTCAACGACTCAATCATGGACACTTACTGACAGTTGTGGCTGCTTTGTGTGATGTATTGTTGTCTGCCTTTGTGCTGTGGTCTGTGCCCAATAATGCTACCATGCTGTGTTGTCATGTGTTGCTGCCTTGCTATATTGTTGTGTTGTGTCTCTCTTGTCCTGATGTGTGTTTTTATCCCAGCCCCGGTCCCGCAGGAGGCCTTTTGCCTTTTGGTGGGCCGTCATTGTAAATAATAATTTGTTCTCAACTGACTTGCCAAGTTAAATAATGATTAAATAAATCAAATAGTTTGTGGGGGAAATTGATGTTGAGAAAGGCTAATGAAGGGAAGGTAGAAATATATTTAAAATAGATGCCACAGATACAATATTGATATAGACAATAGGTAAAATACACAATATATATAACAGATACAATATAGATAATAGGTCAAATATACTATATAGATATAGACAATATAAACAATAGATATAGACAATAGATATATAGATATAATATACGATATACAATACCAGTAAAAAGTTTTAGAACACCTTCTCAAGGGTTTTTCTTTATTTTCTACATTGTAAGATAATAGTGAAGACATCAAAACTATGAAATAACACATATGGAATCATGTAGTAACCAAAAAAAAAAGTTTTAAACAAATATATATATTTTATATTTGAGATTCTTCAAAGTAGCCACGCTTTGCCTTGATGACAGCTTTGCACACTCTCAGCATTCTCTCAACCAGCTTCACCAGGAATGCTTTTCCAACAGTCTGGAAGGAGTTCCCACATATGCTGAGAACTTGTTGGCTGCTTTTCCAACTCATCCCAAACCATCTCAATTGGGTTGAGGTCGGGGGATTGAGGAGGCCAGATCATCTGATGCAGCACTCCATCACTCTCCTTCTTGGTCAAATAGCCCTTACACAGCCTGGAGGTGTGTATGGGCAAATGATAGTCCCACTAAAACAAATGATAATCCCACCAAGCCCAAACCAGAAGGGATGGCATAATCGCTGCAGAATGCTGTGGTAGCCATGCCGGTTAAGTGTGCCTTGAATTCTGTAGACTGTCTCATCGTCGCTGGTGATCAGGCCTACCACCGTCATGTCGTCAGCAAACTTGATGATGTTGTTGGAGTCGTCGTGGGTACACAGGGAGTACAGGAGGGGACTAAGCACATACCCCTGTCAGCGATGCCTACCCTCCCCACCCGGGGCCAGCCTAGCAGGAAGTCTAGCATCCAGTTGCAGAGGGAGGTGTCCAGCCCCAGGGTCTCAAGCTTGGAGGGGACTAAGCACATACCCCTGTCAGCGATGCCTACCCTCCCCACCCGGGGCCAGCCTAGCAGGAAGTCTAGCATCCAGTTGCAGAGGGAGGTGTCCAGCCCCAGGGTCTCAAGCTTGGAGGGGACTATGGTGTTGAACGCTCTGTAGTTAATGAACAGCATTCTCACATAGGTATTTTCCTCTCATCTAGGTGGGTGAGGGCAGTGTGGAGTTGCAACTGAGATTGTGTAGTCAATGGGTCTGATGGGGCGGTATGCAAATCGGAGTCGGTCTGGGATGATGGAGTTGATGTGTGCCATAGCCAGCCTTTCAAAGCACTTCCTGATTACAGATTGTGAGTGCTACAGGGCTGTAGTCGTTGTGGCAGGAAGCCCTTAAAGAGCTCTTGGGAACAGGAACGAGGGTGGTCAGCTTGAGGACGTGGGGATTAACAGACTTGGACAAGGACAGGTTGAAAAAAATGACCATGAATATGCCTGCCAGCTGTTTTCTTCGCGTGCTCTGAAAATGCGCCATGGGATACCGTCCGGCCTCGCGGCCTTGTGAGTGTTGACCTGATTAAAGCCTTACGACACGTGGGCCTCGGAGAGTGAGGGGGGGGGGGGGCTCATGCACGGTTCTGTGTTTTTTGTCAAAGTGTGCATAAAATTAGTCTGGCCTTTTGGTAGATGACGGCTGGGTCTTCCTTTGAATTCCGTAATGGACTCTAGCCCCTGCCACATGGGTCGGGCATCAGAGCCTGTTATAATAGGATTCCATCCTTGTTCCTATACGGTCCTTTTGCTTGTTTGATGGCTCTGCGGAGGACGTAGAGGGACTTTTTGTACCTGTTCGTATCTTCAGCCGTAGCCTCTGGGTTGGCTGCGATAGCCCTGTGTGCAGTAGCAGTCCTGTAGCGTAGCCTCTGGGTTAGCTGCGATAGCCCTGTGTGCAGTAGCAGTCCTGTAGCGTAGCCTCTGGGTTACCTATTCCCTATATAGTGGTACTACTATAGACCAGAGCCCTATTCCCTATATAGTGGTACTACTATAGACCAGAGCCCTATTCCCTATATAGTGGTACTACTATAGACCAGAGCCCTATTCCCTATATAGTGGTACTACTATAGACCAGAGCCCTATTCCCTATATAGTGGTACTACTATAGACCAGAGCCCTATTCCCTATATAGTACACTACTATAGACCAGATCCCTATTCCCTATATAGTGGTACTACTATAGACCAGAGCCCTATTCCCTATATAGTGGTACTACTATAGACCAGAGTCCTATTCCCTATATAGTGGTACTACTATAGACCAGAGCCCTATTCCCTATATAGTGGTACTACTATAGACCAGAGCCCTATTCCCTATATAGTGTACTACTATAGACTAGAACCCTATTCCCTACATAGTGCACTACTTTTGACCAGAAGCAGTGCACTACATAGGGAGCCATTTGGGAAGCACCCTCATTGGGTCACCTGCAGAGGAAATATGAGTTGCTGTTTTAAACCCATAGATGTTAAAAAATGTAGCTGATAGGAACCCGGTGTGATCGTCTGCTGCAATAGCCGATCCCTGACGAGGATCGACGAGTTGTGCTTTCCCCGAGACGTCATTCTGCACATCACTGTGTGTACTACTGTGTGTACTACTGTGTGTACTACGCCATTGTTTGTATATGTTTGTGGCTCGTCTGTCATCTTGCACCATTCCTGCCATTCTCCTTCCACCTCTCTCATCAACGAGCTGTTTTCACCCACAGGACTGCCGCTGACTGGATGGGTTGTTTGGTTTGTTGTTCACCATTCTTGGGGGCGGCAGGGTAGCCTAGTGGTTAGAGCGTTGGACTAGTAATCGGAAGGTTGCAAGTTCAAACCCCCGAGCCGACAAGGTACAAATCTGTCGTTCTGCCCCTGAACAGGCAGTTAACCCACTGTTCCTAGGCCGTCATTGAAAATAAGAATTTGTTCTTAACTGACTTGCCTAGTTAAATAAAGGTAAAATAAATAAAAAAATAAAAATTCTGGCTAAACCCTCGAAACTGTGGTGCGTGAAAAGCCCAGGAAGGCGGATGTTTCTGAGACACTGGATCCGTCCTTAGAGGGAGGTGTTCGGTCCCAGGGTCCTTAGAGGGAGGTGTTCAGTCCCAGGCTCATTAGCTTGGTGATGAGCTTGGAGGGGAAAGGCCAGTGTAGAGTTAGGAGCTGTGGCAGTCAGGAGGTGTTCAGTCCCAGGGTCGTTAGCTTGGTGATGAGCTTGGAGGGGAAAGACCAGGGTAGAGTTAGGAGCTGTGGCAGTCAGGAGGTGTTCAGTCCCAGGCTCATTAGCTTGGTGATGAGCTTGGAGGGGAAAGACCAGGGTAGAGTTAGGAGCTGTGGCAGTCAGGAGGTGTTCAGTCCCAGGCTCATTAGCTTGGTGATGAGCTTGGAGGGGAAAGACCAGGGTAGAGTTAGGAGCTGTGGCAGTCAGGAGGTGTTCAGTCCCAGGGTCGTTAGATTGGTGATGAGCTTGGAGGGGAAAGACCAGGGTGGAGTTAGGAGCTGTAGCAGTCAGGAGGTGTTCAGTCCCAGGGTCGTTAGATTGATGATGAGCTTGGAGGGGAAAGACCAGGGTAGAGTTAGGAGCTGTGGCAGTCAGGAGGTGTTATAAACACCATCACAATAAATTCATTATTTATTTTAGTCAGGTCAAAAAGAAACATGATGATGTGAATAAAATGTATTTGAGAAGAACAGAATGGGATGTATTTGAGAAGAACAGAATATGATGTATTTGAGAAGAACAGAATATGATGTATTTGAGAAGAACAGAATATGATGTATTTGAGAAGAACAGAATGTGATGTATTTGAGAAGAACAGAATATGATGTATTTGAGAAGAACAGAATGTGATGTATTTGAGAAGAACAGAATATGATGTATTTGAGAAGAACAGAATGTGATGTATTTGAGAAGAACAGAATGTGATGTATTTGAGAAGAACAGAATGTGATGTATTTGAGAAGAACAGAATGTGATGTATTTGAGAAGAACAGAATGTGATGTATTTGAGAAGAAAAGAATGTGATGTATTTGAGAAGAACAGAATGTGATGTATTTGAGAAGAACAGAATGTGATGTATTTGAGAAGAACAGAATGTGATGTATTTGAGAAGAACAGAATGTGATGTATTTGAGAAGAACAGAATGTGATGTATTTGAGAAGAACAGAATGTGATGTATTTGAGAAGAACAGAATGTGATGTATTTGAGAAGAACAGAATGTGATGTATTTGAGAAGAAAAGAATGTGATGTATTTGAGAAGAACAGAATGTGATGTATTTGAGAAGAACAGAATGTGATGTATTTGAGAAGAACAGAATGTGATGTATTTGAGAAGAACAGAATGTGATGTATTTGAGAAGAACAGAATGTGATGTATTTGAGAAGAAAAGAATGTGATGTATTTGAGAAGAACAGAATGTGATGTATTTGAGAAGAAAAGAATATGATGTATTTGAGAAGAACAGAATATGAGTTGTCCTTCTGTTTGTTACCTGGCTATGTTCCATGCCATATATGGGCTGTAGGCTGACAAGATGTGATTATAAGTCCCGGGACAATATTTTACTGTACTTCCACCGGCACGGGAGTAGTTCTCTGACCAGGGAGTAGTTCTCTGACCAGGGAGTAGTTCTCTGACCAGGGAGTAGGTCTCTGACCAGGGAGTAGGTCTCTGACCAGGGAGTAGTTCTCTGACCAGGGAGAAGGTCTCTGACCAGGGAGAATGTCTCTGACCAGGGAGTAGTTCTCTGACCAGGGAGTAGGTCTCTGACCAGGGAGTAGGTCTCCGACCAGGGAGTAGGTCTCTGTGTAGTTGAGGATCAGAAGATGGGATGACCAGGGAGTAGGTCTCTGACCAGGGAGTAGTTCTCTGACCAGGAAGTAGGTCTCTGACCAGGGAGTAGGTCTCTGACCAGGGAGTAGGTCTCTGGCCAGGGAGTAGGTCTCTGACCAGGGAGTAGTTCTCTGACCAGGGAGTAGTTCTCTGACCAGGGAGTAGTTCTCTGACCAGGGAGTAGTTCTCTGTGTAGTTGAGCGTCAGAAGATGGGATGACAAGGGAGTAGTTCTCTGACCAGGGAGTAGTTCTCTGAGTATATCCTTGTCTGAATGGATGGTTCTCATACCCTAGTCTGGATGGTTCTGATATCCTGGTCTGATATCCTGGTCTGGACAGATGGTTCTGATATCCTGGTCTGGACGAATGGTTCTGATATCCTGGTCTGATATCCTGGTCTGGACAGATGGTTCTGATATCCTGGTCTGATATCCTGGTCTGGACCGATGGTTCTGATATCCTGGTCTGGACAGATGGTTCTGATATCCTGGTCTGGACAGATGGTTCTGATATCCTGGTCTGGACAGAAGGTTCTGATATCCTGGTCTGGACAGAAGGTTCTGATATCCTGGTCTGGACAGAAGGTTCTGATATCCTGGTCTGGACAGAAGGTTCTGATATCCTGGTCTGGACAGATGGTTCTGATATCCTGGTCTGGACAGATGGTTCTGATATCCTGGTCTGGACAGATGGTTCTGATATCCTGGTCTGATATCCTGGTCTGGACAGATGGTTCTGATATCCTGGTCTGGACAGATGGTTCTGATATCCTGGTCTGGACAGATGGTTCTGATATCCTGGTCTGGACAGATGGTTCTGATATCCTGGTCTGGACAGATCCTGGTCTGGACAGATGGTTCTGATATCCTGGTCTGGACAGATGGTTCTGATATCCTGGTCTGGACAGATGGTTCTGATATCCTGGTCTGGACAGATGGTTCTGATATCCTGGTCTGGACAGATGGTTCTGATATCCTGGTCTGGATGGATGGTTCTGATATCCTGGTCTGATATCCTGGTCTGGACGGATGGTTCTGATATCCTGGTCCGGACAGATGGTTCTGATATCCTGGTCTGATATCCTGGTGTGATATCCTGGTCTGGACAGATGGTTCTGATATCCTAGTCTGGACGGATGGTTCTGATATCCTGGTCTGGACGGATGGTTCTGATATCCTGGTCTGGACAGATGGTTCTGATATCCTGGTCTGGATGGATGGTTCTGATATCCTGGTCTGATATCCTGGTCTGGACGGATGGTTCTGATATCCTGGTCCGGACAGATGGTTCTGATATCCTGGTCTGATATCCTGGTCTGATATCCTGGTCTGGACAGATGGTTCTGATATCCTGGTCTGGACGGATGGTTCTGATATCCTGGTCTGGACAGATGGTTCTGATATCCTGGTCTGGACAGATGGTTCTGATATCCTGGTCTGGACAGATGGTTCTGATATCCTGGTCTGGACAGATAGTTCTGATATCCTGGTCTGGACAGATGGTTCTGATATCCTGGTCTGGACAGATGGTTCTGATATCCTGGTCTGGATAGATGGTTCTGATATCCTGGTCTGGACAGATGGTTCTGATATCCTGGTCTGGACAGATGGTTCTGATATCCTGGTCTGGACAGATGGTTCTGATATCCTGGTCTGGACAGATCCTGGTCTGGACAGATGGTTCTGATATCCTGGTCTGGACAGATGGTTCTGATATCCTGGTCTGGACAGATCCTGGTCTGGACAGATGGTTCTGATATCCTGGTCTGGATGGATGGTTCTGATATCCTGGTGTTGACGGATGGTTCTGATATCCTGGTCCGGACAGATGGTTCTGATATCCTGGTCTGATATCCTGGTCTGATATCCTGGTCTGGACAGATGGTTCTGATATCCTGGTCTGGACGGATGGTTCTGATATCCTGGTCTGGACAGATGGTTCTAATATCCTGGTCTGGACAGATGGTTCTGATATCCTGGTCTGGACAGATGGTTCTGATATCCTGGTCTGATATCCTGGTCTGGACAGATGGTTCTGATATCCTGGTCTGGACAGATCCTGGTCTGGATGGATGGTTCTGATATCCTGGTCTGGACAGATGGTTCTGATATCCTGGTCTGGACAGATGGTTCTGATATCCTGGTCTGGACGTTGGTTCTGATCTGAACAGCCAGTAGAATGCTGAGCTTTATGACCTTTAAGCCATTCTACTCAGAGATGTCTGGCTGACGGTAACATACACATCTCTCTCTCTCTCTGCTTCTGTTTAAGATAACACATACAAGCCAGTGGATCTTATTTGAATGCTTTCTGTGACCTTTCCACTTTGAAAATGCAGTTTACTTTTTATCCGTTTTCCTCTGAGATGGCGACAAATAGATGCTTTTTTTTAAAAACGTTGTGGTCTGATGATTCTGTATCTACTGCTGGGCAAAGGCCATTTATTTGATTCAGTGTTCCTCTGTTAATCTGTTTTATTACATCTTACAAAGAAACATCTGCCGACAGTTTCCCCCAACCATTATTTTTACAGGTTACTCTACTAGGAGGAAGGGTTAAGAGATGGAGGGAGGGTGGGTTAAGAGATGGAGGGAGGGTGGGTTAAGAGATGGAGGGAGGGTGGGCTAAGAGACTGGGAGGAAGGGTTAAGAGATGGAGGGAGGGTGGGTTAAGAGATGGAGGGAGGGTGGGTTAAGAGATGGAGGGAGGGTGGGTTAAGAGACTGGGAGGAAGGGTTAAGAGATGGAGGGAGGGTGGGTTAAGAGATGGAGGGAGGGTGGGTTAAGAGATGGAGGGAGGGTGGGTTAAGAGACTGGGAGGAAGGGTTAAGAGATGGAGGGAGGGTGGGTTAAGAGATGGAGGGAGGGTGGGTTAAGAGATGGAGGGAGGGTGGGTTAAGAGAGGGAGGGTTAAGAGACTGGGAGGGAGGGTTAAGAGACTGGGAGGGAGGGTTAAGAGACTGGGGGGAGGGTTAAGAGACAGGGAGGGAGGGTTAAGAGACAGGGAGGGAGGGTTGAGAGACAGGGAGGGAGGGTTGAGAGACAGGGAGGGAGGGTTGAGAGACAGGGAGGGAGGGTTGAGAGACAGGGAGGGAGGGTTGAGAGACAGGGGGAGGGTTGAGAGACAGGGAGGGAGGGTTGAGAGACAGGGAGGGAGGGTTGAGAGACAGGGAGGGAGGGTTGAGAGACAGGGAGGGAGGGTTAAGAGACTGGGAGGGAGGGTTAAGAGACTGGGAGGGAGAGAGGGCTGAGTACATGTGTCTGTCTGTCTCTAGGAGAGAGGGCTGAGTACATGTGTCTGTCTGTCTCTAGGAGAGAGGGCTAACTAAGTACATGTGTCTGTCTGTCTCTAGGAGAGAGGGCTAAGTACATGTGTCTGTCTGTCTCTAGGAGAGAGGGCTAAGTACATGTGTCTGTCTCTAGGAGAGAGGGCTAAGTACATGTGTCTGTCTCTAGGAGAGAGGGCTAAGTGCCTTTCAAGGCCTTGTAATTGTAGTTTTACTCTAAACCATGTTAAAAAAATACCAATAATTACTTTTTTCCTTGGAAAAATGCCCCATTTTGGAATGTCCCATGTCATTTTCCTGACTTCTAGGAAGATTTTAACCCAGTTAACCCCAAACTTCCCCAACTTTCCACCATCATCTCCATCTCCCTGTGCAGCCCGAACAGAGGGTCTAGAGGCCTAACAGAGGGGATGGAGGCCTAACAGAGGGTATAGAGGCCTAACAGAGGGTCTGGAGGCCTAACAGAGGGGATGGAGGCCTAACAGAGGGGATGGAGGCCTAACAGAGGATCTGGAGGCCTAACAGAGGGGATGGAGGCCTAACAGAGGGGATGGAGGCCTAACAGAGGGTCTGGAGGCCTAACAGAGGGGATAGAGGCCTAACAGAGGGGATGGAGGCCTAACAGAGGGGATGGAGGCCTAACAGAGGGGATGGAGGCCTAACAGAGGGGATGGAGGTCTAACAGAGGGTCTAGAGGCCTAACAGAGGGTATAGAGGCCTAACAGAGGGTATAGAGGCCTAATAGAGGGTCTGGAGGCCTAACAGAGGGGATGGAGGCCTAACAGAGGGGATGGAGGTCTAACAGAGGGTCTAGAGGCCTAACAGAGGGTCTAGAGGCCTAACAGAGGGTATAGAGGCCTAACAGAGGGTATAGAGGCCTAACAGAGGGTATAGAGGCCTAACAGAGGGTATAGAGGCCTAACAGAGGGGATGGAGGCCTAACAGAGGGGATGGAGGCCTAACAGAGGGGATGGAGGCCTAACAGAGGGTCTAGAGGCCTAACAGAGGGTTTGGAGGCCTAACAGAGGGTCTGGAGGCCTAACAGAGGGTATAGAGGTCTAACAGAGGGGATAGAGGCCTAACAGAGGGGATATAGGCCTAACAGAGGGGATGGAGGGCTAACAGAGGGGATAGAGGCCTAACAGAGGGGATATAGGCCTAACAGAGGGGATGGAGGGCTAACAGAGGGGATGGAAGCCTAACAGAGGGGATGGAGGCCTAACAAAGGGGATGGAGGCCTAACAGAGGGTATGGAGGCCTAACAGAGGGTATAGAGGTCTAACAGAGGGGCTGGAGGCCTAACAGAGGGTCTAGAGGCCTAACAGAGGGTCTAGAGGCCTAACAGAGGGTCTGGAGGCCTAACAGAGGGTCTGGAGGCCTAACTGTGATCCCCAGATTTACAAAGAGGGTGTGAACTGCCAGGAGATGCTCCAGTCTGAGGAGGGTGGGTAAGAATGTTCACACAATTAAGAACATCAAATCTCAATGGTCACAACACACACACAATCAATTAAGGACAATCAGTAGGTCAACTAAGGTCAATCAGTAGGTCAACTAATGTCAATCAGTAAGTCAACTAAGGTCAATCAGTAGGTCAACTAAGGTCAATCAGTAGGTCAACTAAGGTCAATCAGTAGGTCAACTAAGGTCAATCAGTAGGTCAACTAAGGTCAACTAAGGTCAATCAGTAAGTCAACTAAGGTCAAGCAGTAGGTCAACTAAGGTCAATCAGTAGGTCAACTAAGGTCAATCAGTAGGTCAACTAAGGTCAATCAGTAAGTCAACTAAGGTCAATCAGTAGGTCAACTAAGGTCAATCAGTAGGTCAACTAAGGTCAATCAGTAGGTCAACTAAGGTCAATCAGTAGGTCAACTAAGGTCAATCAGTAGGTCAACTAAGGTCAATCAGTAGGTCAACTATGTTCCATCATAAGTGAAAACATGCATCAGATTATTGAAAAGTCTTGAAGCTGAAATTCCCCCCCCCCCCCTTCTGTTACACAGGTTCATTATAGGAGGATGTAACCTGCGTGGTAAATACAGAGACAGCTCCCTCAGCTGGGTAGGGTTGTCCTTCCTCCTGAATCCTCACCATTCTGGAATTAAACCTCCCTCTTTCTTTGGACTGACAAGTCCATTGTATTTCAGCTGTCTGTCACAGCCTGATCATTATAAAATACAGGATCATCATGGCAGACTGATTGACAGGTCCAGTTGTTTGGCAGTTTCAGATTAAGATGTTCTCTGTTCCAGGAACATTTTAGTCATTTAGTATAATGTTCTTATCCAGAGTGACTCACAGTGTATTAAACTAAGCTAGGCTACCACATATCACAGTCAGTGTATTGAACTAAGCTAGGCTAGGCTACCACATATCACAGTCAGTGTATTGAACTAAGCTAGGCTACCACATATCACAGTCAGTGTATTAAACTAAGCTAGGCTACCACATATCACAGTCAGTGTATTGAACTAAGCTAGGCTAGGCTACCACATATCACAGTCAGTGTATTGAACTAAGCTAGGCTACCACATATCACAGTCAGTGTATTGAACTAAGCTAGGCTACCACATATCACAGTCAGTGTACTAAGCTAGGCTACCACATATCACAGTCAGTGTACTAAGCTAGGCTAGGCTACCACATATCAGTCAGTGTATTGAACTAAGCTAGGCTACCACATATCACAGTCAGTGTATTGAACTAAGCTAGGCTACCATATATCACAGTCAGTGTATTGAACTAAGCTAGGCTACCACATATCACAGTCAGTGTATTAAACTAAGCTAGGCTAGGCTACCACATATCACAGGCAGTGTATTAAACTAAGCTAGGCTACCACATATCACAGTCAGTGTATTGAACTATGCTAGGCTATCACATATCACAGTCAGTGTATTAAACTAAGCTAGGCTAGGCTACCACATATCACAGTCAGTGTATTAAACTAGGCTAGGCTACCACATATCACAGTCAGTGTATTGAACTAAGCTAAGCTACCACATATCACAGTCAGTGTATTAAACTAGGCTAGGCTACCACATATCACAGTCAGTGTATTAAACTATGCTAGGCTAGGCTATCACATATCACAGTCAGTGTATTAAACTAAGCTAGGCTACCACATATCACAGTCAGTGTATTGAACTAAGCTAGGCTACCACATATCACAGTCAGTGTATTAAACTAAGCTAAGCTAGGCTATCACATATCACAGTCAGTGTATTGAACTAAGCTAGGCTAGGCTACCACATATCACAGTCAGTGTATTGAACTAAGCTAGGCTAGGCTACCACATATCACAGTCAGTGTATTGAACTATGCTAGGCTATCACATATCACAGTCAGTGTATTAAACTAAGCTAGGCTAGGCTACCACATATCACAGTCAGTGTATTAAACTAGGCTAGGCTACCACATATCACAGTCAGTGTATTGAACTAGGCTAGGCTACCACATATCACAGTCAGTGTATTAAACTATGCTAGGCTAGGCTATCACATATCACAGTCAGTGTATTAAACTAAGCTAGGCTACCACATATCACAGTCAGTGTATTGAACTAAGCTAGGCTACCACATATCACAGTCAGTGTATTAAACTAAGCTAAGCTAGGCTATCACATATCACAGTCAGTGTATTGAACTAAGCTAGGCTAGGCTACCACATATCACAGTCAGTGTATTGAACTAAGCTAGGCTAGGCTACCACATATCACAGTCAGTGTATTGAACTATGCTAGGCTATCACATATCACAGTCAGTGTATTAAACTAAGCTAGGCTAGGCTACCACATATCACAGTCAGTGTATTAAACTAGGCTAGGCTACCACATATCACAGTCAGTGTATTAAACTAAGCTAAGCTATCACATAGCACAGTCAGTGTATTGAACTAAGCTAGGCTAGGCTACCACATATCACAGTCAGTGTATTAAACTACGCTAGGCTGAGTTCCAGCTAAGACATGGTCAGTTCCAAGAGGTGGTGCTCGGCCTGTGTTTAGTTGATACATCAGTCATGTAAAACCTGCCAGGGGCTGTTGTTATGGAATAGGTCAAACCAGACAAACCATCTCCACTCACTACATAGAAAACAACTTCCTGCTTAACCGCTGTATCCAGGCAACAGAGCCTAGTGAAAAATACATTAGTCCCAAGACTTAAAAAATAAAATTAAAAAAAGAAGCCCTTTGAAAAAGACCTCTATCATGACTGCCAGGGGTACTCCGTACAACTTAGACGGCCCACTTCTACAGCCCTACTTATGGTGTTTCCTTCTCCCTGGTAGTTTGATCATATGTATTGATTGGATGGGAAGTGCATTCACTTGGGGTAGTATTCATTAGTGTACACCATAGGTAAAAACATTTATTATTGGGACACATTTTTTTGGTAGATCCCTGCCGTTTGGTTCCTAGTGAATACGAGACCCAGGCTCCACGCTCAGTAGGCTTAAAGTGTTGGAAACATTTCAGATACAAAAAAATGAGTTGAATAATTCCTTATTCTAACATGTTTAGAAGCAAGACATTAACCACAGAAAAATAAGTTTATTCTCACAAAGAAACTTTATGTTTTCAAGTATTCCAAAACGGTTAAATAAGTACAGGGTGTGTTCACATGATTTTGTTTTACATACTGGACATAAAAGCACTGCTCCGGTTTAAAGGTCTGTTTTAAGTGTTTTTCCCCCCACTAACCCAACGCAACACTAAAAAAAAATGTCTGCAAACGATTCACATTTCTTTCATTTTTTTTGTTTGTTTGTTTGTTGTCGTTATTGAATTTCATCAAATCAGAAATGTCGACAGCTGACATAAGATCACACAGTAACACCTGGAACAGTACAGAATGGAGAGTGACTGGCGTCCATACAGGGGGAGGTACACGGTATAGCCAGGGTTGTGTTCATTAGGGCAAACAACAGAAAATGTTTTGCAACAGGAAAAAAAGTAAAAAAAAAAGTGACAATTTCTTATTGGACAAGTCCAGGGAGGCCCCTCCCCCCTCCCCTCCTCTTTTTGTGCCTACATGAACACAACCCCTTGTTTATCACTGTGATTCGCTGCTTGCTGGTGATATGAACAGTACAGGACAACAGAAAGTGGAGTTAACATTCATCTCAGTTGATCCCTTGATTAAATCTGGCAGTTCAGTACTTCCACACTAAAAAGACTGGTTTCCCAGACAAGGATTAAAGACTAAAACAAAAACAGTTGATGGAGAATAGCTTGGTAGTTCCGAGGCTAGTCTGAATATGTCTGGGAAACCAGCCCTAAAATAACTCAAACAGAAAGACTATACAGAAAGGGGGGGGGGGGGGGAGTGTTCCCGTAGTTACAGTTACCGAGGGACGACCTACAGTTCTTCACCTTCTGATAATCATTTTTTTCTAAAAAACTAGGCCTTCGACAGATCCCCCCCCCCCCCCCAAGAGTTATTTGTAAGGCACCTAATACTGTTTGTGAAAAATGACTATTTCGTTGGGGATAACATTTCGATGAAGTCGTCATGTGTTCATTATGTTTGATTTGGATCTAAAGAAAAACAACAACTAAATACTCTGGTGAGTCTGAACTCGTTTTCCAGAACATGATTCAGTCTTCCTGTCACATGACTTCTGGTCTTCTTCGTGTTACTTCCTGATGACGTGTTTAAAAAAAAAAACAGCAGACAGCGTACACGCCATGTATTCATTTAACAGATTAGTGTTTAAAAACGTTAAACCTCTCGTGGCTAGACGGTATACAGCATGCGTTCTACGGAGGGCTAAAGTGTATGCAGGTTTTCCCTCCTCCACTTGTACTCGATTGATGACTCAAGGTCACCTAATTAGTAAGGAAACTCTTCTGACCTGGTTGTCGAGGTCTTAAAAGGAACAACCAACAAAAACAGCAGACACTTTGGCCCTCCGTGGAATGAGTTTGACACCCCTGGTATAACAGCAACGGTAAAAAATTCATCGTTGTACGTTGGAGTCAGGTAGAATATTAGCATTTCAGCTAACCCCCAACCCTTTTCCTAACCTTTAACCTAATTCTCCTAACCTGCTAGGAAGTTAATTCTGTCCGTAGCTGTATACGATCTAGTCAAAACCCAATCAGAGGCCCCAGAAATCAGAAATGAAGCTTAAAAATTACCAAAACATTGGTCCATTTGTTGGCTTGTCAATGACCCATTACCCATCATGCTGTAAACAGTACTGTGTGAGCTTTAAACACATTTGGGATATTGCAGCCAGGGTCAACGTTCTCTTAGAGAATAACAAAAAAACACAGCCAGGAGGACAGGAGGAGCAGGGTTGGACTCAATTCCATTTCAATTCAGACAAGGAAGCAAACTGAGAGATTCCAATTCCAATTCGGAATTCCTGTTTGTTTCCGGAATTGGAATGAAGCTCAACCCTGATGAGCAGCTGATAGAACCCACTATGATTCCAGTGTGTTGGTGGGACTGAGTTCACTCATGAGTTGGAACGGTTATAGAAACCTGTCATTATTACTACAACTGAATGGATTGATCCCTATCAGAACGTTACTGGACCCATATCCCCATATCATATGGGGTTTTTACAAAAACTCAATTTAAAAATAAAACAAAAAACAAAAAAGAGAGTCTGGTTTGCCAACAGAGTTTAGAATTGCGTACTGTGAGACAAAATGTAAAATAAAAAGTTCAATAAGTCTGTCTGCGGGACAGAGGATAGTCACCATAATATCTGTACACCTTCTACGATATTCATGTTCATTATGAATATTAAATCATGACAGAAGTGCATTCACTTTTCATTTATACAAACATCTTCCTTCTGATTCGCTTAGTTTTTTTTTTGCAACTTTATAAGTTATTTTTTAAATGACTGTACTTCTTTAAACATCATCAACACAACAGTTGATTAGTGAGTCAAGTGTTTTCTGTACATGTAAAAGGTGGAGTGATGGACTTGAGTCCCAAAATGGCACCCTATTCCCTACCTAGTGTACTGCTATTTACCACACACAAAAGTAGTGCACAGCATAGGGAACAGTTTGACATTTGGGACGCAGCTATGAACTCCATTCAGAGAGCTTTATCAGGCGTTTAGCCTCAGAGACTGGTCCTCTCTCCTCCGGGATGAGATATCGATGTCTATTGAGTCTTTCCCCACGATGAGACGCAACCGCTTCGCCGGCGGGAGTGGAATGAAATCGTCCTCAAACTCATCGTCAAAGTAGTCATCCTCCTCCTCCTCCTCCTCATCATCATCAGACGAAGACTCATCTACCACAATGTTTTGTATCCTGTGCCCCACGTGGTTCCCACCGTTCCTGGCTTCCAGGCCGAAGGCCCCGCCACCCAGACCGCAGCCCTCCGTGTCCCCCCTGTTGTCGGTGTGCGTCTGGGCCCGTCCGTCGTCCTCCCTCTTCAGCTGGATCTTCAGCTTGGTGGAGCTGCTGGTGCTGTGGAGCCCGGGAGGCCCAAACCCGTTCAGCTTGGACACGTGGTAGGAGCTGCAGGAACTGCCCTTCTCCCTGTCCTGAGACGGGTCCTTCCTGAACATAATGCTGATCTTGGACGTTGATGAGGAGGAAGATGACGAAGAGGAGTTGACTGGGGGTTGGGCGGTAGGCTGCGGCGTCGTGGTGGTGCTGCTAGCCTGCTGCTGCGTGCTGATTGGCTCGCTGGGCTCGTTGGTCTTGCTGCTGCTGCTGTCTCTGCGCCGACGGAGCGTCAGTTTGGGGATCCCTCCACTGTTCTCCAGGATCAGCTGGGCGTCGTAGCGCGTGATCCGCTGTTTCTTCTTCCCTTTGCTCTGCGCTCTGTCCCCCCTGTGACTCCGGTAACCTCCCTTCTCTTTATGCCGACGCCCTTTCTCCCTCCCCTTGTTCCTGTTCCTGTCCTCTCCCCGCTCCCTTCGGAGGGGCTCCCTCCCCTTGTTCCTGTTCCTGTCCTCCCCCCGCTCCCTCCGGAGGGGCTCCCTCCCCTTGTCCCTGTCCCTGTCCTCCCCCCGGAGGGGCTCCCTCCCCTTGTCCCTGTCCTCCCCCCGCTCCCTCCGGAGGGCCTCGCTCCCCTTGTAGTCCCAGTGGTGCTCTGGGACAGAGAGGCCCAGCAGCATCTTGTTGCAGTCTGCCGTGTCGGCAGTACTGTGGTGGTGACGGGGTTGTTGGGAGGACGCCACCGGGGCCACCGCTATCGGTGGGAACAGCTCGCCGTACGACGAGTCCTCGCACTTTATCGTCCGTTCGGGCCGGAGCTGGGTGAGCTGGCTGCGTCTGGTACATACCCCTCTGCTCGTGTAGCCAGCATCCAGACCTCCGCCCAGCTCCGAGCCCAACCCGTGACCCAGGTACTGCTCCAGGTCAGCAGGCTCAGTTTTAATCTCCACCCCTCCATTCTCCAGTTTAACCCCAGCTGACCCGGGTACAGCCTCCTGGACCTTTACCAGGGTCCTGGTGGACCTGCGAGTCCTGTAAGTGCAAGGCTGGTTCTGGCTGCCCTCGCGGACTGCCGGGGTGTTGTTCTCCTTGGCCGCATGGCGGGTCAGACACCCCCGCTGGCCCAGTGCTGTCTGGACTGGTCCCTGTGCATCCTTCTCCGTCTTCACCGACACGCCCGCCTTACACAGCGACGACGTCCTCGGCTCCCGGAGACCCAGGCGACCAGGCCCGGCGGTACCCAGCACCTCCCCTCGGGCCGCCGCCGCTTTGGGCTCCGAACCTCTGCCCCTGCTGCATCTACTGCGCAACCGGACCTTGGAGAGCGAAGGCCTGGCGGGTTTGGATCGCAGTCTCTTTGGTATCCTGCCAGTGTCTCTGTGACTTTGTTTAGAAGGTGAGGTAGAGGTTAGTGCTCTGGAAAGAGACGGTCTGCTTCGAGTTCTGGTTCTGCTGAACTTCATATTGGAGGAAGTCCTTTTCCTTCCAGCTGAGGGGGGTTGGGGGGGGGGGGGGGGGAGAAGAGAGGGAAAGTAAACATCAGATCAATTTGTGGTTCGTTTTATACATTTGAAATAAAATAAAAAAATCCCCAAATTCAGAATAGAGAATTCTAACAATACAAGGGGAGGGGATCCACCTAAAACCACAAACTGAATGAACCCCCAAAAACCTCAGCCCTAATTTCAACCCTGGTGTCAACCTGTTCTTACATGTGTGTGTGTTTGGTATGTCCTGAGAGTCTATGTCGGTGTGGGAGCCCACGGAGTGGCTGTCAGAGTTCCTGCTGCCCTCTCCTCCTGCCTCCATCTTCTTCAGCCTGTTCAGACGCTTGTCTGTCTCCCGTAACCCGTACGCGCTGTTGATCACCGGAGCCTCCGCCGGCAGCCCGGCCTTGGATTTGAACGCGCCAGTGAGACGTCTGTACAACAAACAAACAAACAAACGGACCAGTAGAGTTCACAACATGTGCCTTGGGTAAACACATTGTGTTCATATTCCTCCAGCCATATGAATAAACACTGCTTATTAAAAAAATGTTTTTATGTTTTATTGTGTATTAAATTGTGCCTCTACGTCACATTACCTCAAATGATGTACCCCCCAAAAAAAAAGGAGAGATGGAAAAACCAACAGACTTTTGTTGTTATTCAAAATCAACAGAAAATGGACGCCGAGACCATACATACCGTTCACACGTGTAGCATTCACAATATTCGTTGTTCTCCCCGAAGAATCCGTCGCCGTAGTAACAGGAGATCTCCTCTCCCGGTTCGATGTCCCTTAGCACCTTGACACAGGCCGTGTCACGACCCGTCGACACAAACTGGAACACACCAAGACACTCATTAACCACCTTCAGCCATCCAGATACACAACTACACTCATTAACCACCTTCAGCCATCTAGATACACAACTACACTCATTACCACCTTCAGCCATCTAGATACACAACTACACTCATTACCACCTTCAGCCATCTAGATACACAACTACACTCATTAAACACCTTCAGCCATCTAGATACACAACTACACTCATTACCACCTTCAGCCATCTAGATACACAACTACACTCATTACCACCTTCAGCCTTCTAGATACACAACTACACTCATTACCACCTTCAGCCATCTAGATACACAACTACACTCATTAAACACCTTCAGCCATCTAGATACACAACTACACTCATTACCACCTTCAGCCATCTAGATACACAACTACACTCATTACCACCTTCAGCCATCTAGATACACAACTACACTCATTAAACACCTTCAGCCATCTAGATACACAACTACACTCATTAAACACCTTCAGCCATCTAGATACACAACTACACTCATTACCACCTTCAGCCTTCTAGATACACAACTACACTCATTACCACCTTCTGCCATCTAGATACACAACTAAAACACACCAAGACACTAATTTCCACCTTCAGCCATCTAGATACACAACTAAAACAGTTAGAGATTCATTACCACCTTCAGCCATCTAGATACACAACTAAAACACACCAAGACACTCATTACCACCTTCAGCCATCTAGATACACAACTACACTCATTACCACCTTCAGCCATCTAGATACACAACTACACTCATTACCACCTTCAGCCATCTAGATACACAACTACACTCATTTTCCACCTTCAGCCATCTAGATACACAACTACACTCATTACCACCTTCAGCCATCTAGATACACAACTAAAACACACCAAGACACTCATTACCACCTTCAGCCATCTAGATACACAACTAAAACACACCAAGACACTCATTACCACCTTCAGCCATCTAGACACACAACTAAAACAGTTAGAGATTCATTACCACCTTCAGCCATCTAGATACACAACTAAAACAGTTAGACACCAGGGACAGTATTTACAACGAGTCTCTGAGAATACGTGCTGATCTAGGATCAGTTTAGCCTTTTAGATAACTACTGTTACTCTGTTTATTATCATCTATACAGTCACTTTACCCCTATCTACACTGATGTTACTGTTTATTATCTATATATAGTCACTTTACCCCTACCTACACTGATGTTACTGTTTATTATCTATATATAGTCACTTTACCCCTACCTACACTGATGTTACTGTTTATTATCTATATATAGTCACTTTACCCCTACCTACACTGATGTTACTGTCTGTTTATTATCTATATATAGTCACTTTACCCCTACCTACACTGATGTTACTGTCTGTTTATTATCTATATATAGTCACTTTACCCCTGCCTACACTGATGGTACTGTCTGTTTATTATCTATATATAGTCACTTTACCCCTACCTACACTGATGTTACTGTCTGTTTATTATCTATATATAGTCACTTTACCCCTACCTACACTGATGTTACTGTTTATTATCTATATATAGTCACTTTACCCCTACCTACACTAATGTTACTGTCTGTTTATTATCTATATATAGTCACTTTACCCCTACCTACACTGATGTTACTGTCTGTTTATTATCTATATATAGTCACTTTACCCCTACCTACACTGATGTTACTGTCTGTTTATTATCTATATATAGTCACTTTACCCCTGCCTACACTGATGTTACTGTTTATTATCTATATATAGTCACTTTACCCCTACCTACACTGATGTTACTGTCTGTTTATTATCTATATATAGTCACTTTACCCCTGCCTACACTGATGGTACTGTCTGTTTATTATCTATATATAGTCACTTTACCCCTACCTACACTGATGTTACTGTCTGTTTATTATCTATATATAGTCACTTTACCCCTACCTACACTGATGTTACTGTCTGTTTATTATCTATATATAGTCACTTTACCCCTACCTACACTGATGTTACTGTTTATTATCTATATATAGTCACTTTACCCCTACCTACACTGATGTTACTGTTTATTATCTATATATAGTCACTTTACCCCTACCTACACTGATGTTACTGTCTGTTTATTATCTATATATAGTCACTTTACCCCTACCTACACTGATGTTACTGTTTATTATCTATATATAGTCACTTTACCCCTACCTACACTGATGTTACTGTCTGTTTATTATCTATATATAGTCACTTTACCCCTACCTACACTGATGTTACTGTCTGTTTATTATCTATATATAGTCACTTTACCCCTACCTACACTGATGTTACTGTTTATTATCTATATATAGTCACTTTACCCCTACCTACACTGATGTTACTGTCTGTTTATTATCTATATATAGTCACTTTACCCCTACCTACACTGATGTTACTGTTTATTATCTATATATAGTCACTTTACCCCTACCTACACTGATGTTACTGTCTGTTTATTATCTATATATAGTCACTTTACCCCTACCTACACTGCTGTTACTGTCTGTTTATTATCTATATATAGTCACTTTACCCCTACCTACACTGATGTTACTGTCTGTTTATTATCTATATATAGTCACTTTACCCCTACCTACACTGATGTTACTGTCTGTTTATTATCTATATATAGTCACTTTACCCCTACCTACACTACTGTTACTGTTTATTATCTATATATAGTCACTTTACCCCTACCTACACTGATGTTACTGTTTATTATCTATATATAGTCACTATACCCCTACCTACACTGATGTTACTGTTTATTATCTATATATAGTCACTTTACCCCTACCTACACTGATGTTACTGTTTATTATCTATATATAGTCACTTTACCCCTACCTACACTAATGTTACTGTCTGTTTATTATCTATATATAGTCACTTTACCCCTACCTACACTAATGTTACTGTTTATTATCTATATATAGTCACTTTACCCCTACCTACACTGATGTGACTGTCTGTTTATTATCTATATATAATCACTTTACCCCTACCTACACTGATGTTACTGTCTGTTTATTATCTATATATAGTCACTTTACCCCTACCTACACTGATGTTACTGTCTGTTTATTATCTATATATAGTCACTTTACCCCTACCTACACTGATGTTACTGTCTGTTTATAATCTATATATAGTCACTTTACCCCTACCTACACTGATGTTACTGTGTTTATTATCTATATATAGTCACTTTACCCCTACCTACACTGATGTTACTGTTTATTATCTATATATAGTCACTTTACCCCTACCTACACTGATGTTACTGTCTGTTTATTATCTATATATAGTCACTTTACCCCTACCTACACTGATGTGACTGTCTGTTTATTATCTATATATAGTCACTTTACCCCTACCTACACTGATGTTACTGTCTGTTTATTATCTATATATAGTCACTTTACCCCTACCTACACTGATGTTACTGTTTATTATCTATATATAGTCACTTTACCCCTACCTACACTGATGTTACTGTTTATTATCTATATATAGTCACTTTACCCCTACCTACACTGATGTTACTGTCTGTTTATTATCTATATATAGTCACTTTACCCCTAACTACACTGATGTTACTGTCTGTTTATTATCTATATATAGTCACTTTACCCCTACCTACACTGATGTTACTGTCTGTTTATTATCTATATATAGTCACTTTACACCTACCTACACTGATGTTACTGTCTGTTTATTATCTATATATAGTCACTTTACCCCTACCTACACTGATGTTACTGTCTGTTTATTATCTATATATAGTCACTTTACCCCTACCTACACTGATGTTACTATCTGTTTATTATCTATATAGTCACTTTACCCCTACCTACACTGATGTTACTGTCTGTTTATTATCTATATATAGTCACTTTACCCCTACCTACACTGATGTTACTATCTGTTTATTATCTATATATAGTCACTTTACCCCTACCTACACTGATGTTACTGTTTATTATCTATATATAGTCACTTTACCCCTACCTACACTGATGTTACTGTCTGTTTATTATCTATATATAGTCACTTTACCCCTACCTACACTGATGTTACTATCTGTTTATTATCTATATATAGTCACTTTACCCCTACCTACACTGATGTTACTGTCTGTTTATTATCTATATATAGTCACTTTACCCCTACCTACACTGATGTTACTGTTTATTATCTATATATAGTCACTTTACCCCTACCTACACTGATGTTACTGTTTATTATCTATATATAGTCACTTTACCCCTACCTACACTGATGTTACTGTCTGTTTATTATCTATATATAGTCACTTTACCCCTACCTACACTGATGTTACTATCTGTTTATTATCTATATATAGTCACTTTACCCCTACCTACACTGATGTTACTGTCTGTTTATTATCTATATATAGTCACTTTACCCCTACCTACATGTACAAATTACCTTGACTAGCCTGTACCCTCCGCACACTGAATTGGTGCCCATGTTTATGTTATTGTTGTTTTTTCTTTAATTTATTGTTGGTTAAGGGCTTATAATAAGCATTTAACGGTAAGGTCTACGTTGTATTCAGCACATATGACAAAATACAATTTGATGAATACGATTATATGGAGGGGACGGACATGATCCTAAAATCAGCACTCTATAAATATGGACCCTGAGGTAACCTTTAATCACAGGTGGGTAGCAGAATCCCAAAACTGAAGGGAACCATTCAAAGCAAAGAAAATTATTAAAAACTTTTAAAGAAGTGAACATTTTCAGTCACAACTTTAAGGTGTGATTTACCAATCTTTTGTTGTCACCAAGAAATAAAAAAATGACATTACAAATAATAATATATTTTATTGTCTGTGTGTGAACCACCCTCTTTCTGCCATCTTAATCAATACACCAAGTGTATTGTGTTAACCTCATTCCACGCCAAGGGTAGCAGCCTATTGTATTGAGCCCTGGGCTTCGTCACTCACACCAAGGGTAGCAGCCTATTGTATTGAGCCCTGGGCTTCGTCACTCTCACCAAGGGTAGCAGCCTATTGTATTGAGCCCTGGGCTTCGTCACTCTCACCAAGGGTAGCAGCCTGTTGTATTGAGCCCTGGGCTTCGTCACTCTCACCAAGGGTAGCAGCCTGTTGTATTGAGCCCTGGGCTTCGTCACTCTCACCAAGGGTAGCAGCCTATTGTATTGAGCCCTGGGCTTCGTCACTCTCACCAAGGGTAGCAGCCTATTGTATTGAGCCCTGGGCTTCGTCACTCTCACCAAGGGTAGCAGCCTATTGTATTGAGCCCTGGGGGCTTCGTCACTCTCACCAAGGGTAGCAGCCTATTGTATTGAGCCCTGGGCTTCGTCACTCTCACCAAGGGTAGCAGCCTATTGTATTGAGCCCTGGGCTTGGTCACACTCACCTTGCAATTTGGCCGGCAATCTGAAACAACAAAGCAACACAGAAGATTAGGATCCTAGTTTCCTCACAGAGAGAGACTGCAGCATAACTTCAATTGTTCTTCTGGAACACTTGACAAAGGACACGCCCCAAACGGCACCCTGGTACTTATTTAGTGCACTACTTTAGACCAGGGTCTGATATTAAACACCTATTATCTGTTTCCGTGTTGGAGACGGACCCAAACATCCCATTGTAACTGTCCAGAATAAATCTGTCCATTGTAACTACCCAGAATACAGCTATCGGTAAACTCTATTTGGGAGTGCTGGCTGTATTTTTTCATGTAAGTCGGTTTACTTGTTATATTTTGATTCATTTAAAATGTGGTGTAGTAATTTATACAGATAAGTGAATGAAGATCCCGTTGGTATTTCCAATGACAACCTGTACAGTGTTGGCAGTGGAGACTGTCGTACCGTGGTTGATGAAGGCTGCAGGCCCCAGCCACAGCTGAGCACAGTTCTTGCGTGTCGAGTACATGACGCTGAAGTCATTCTCCCCGTGACGCAGCAGCATGTTCTCCTCGCTCTCCGACAGCTCGGCGATGCAGCCCACCAAGTACTCAATCTTATCGTTCCTTTTCCTGAAGTACAAGAGAAAGAAAGAGAGAAAATGTTGATCCAAATAAGGGACGTGATCAATACGACACAGAAAATCAAGAACTAAAGAGCATAGTGATTTTAGTGGTTTGAAAGAAGATTGGTCCATTTCTATGACGATGATGTCAGAACAGCAGGAAGTGTGAAGGTCGGTCCATTTCAATGACGATGATGTCAGAACAGCAGGACGTGTGTAGGTCGGTCTATTTCAATGATGAAGATGTCAGAACAGCAGGACGTGTGTAGGTCGGTCCATTTCAATGATGAAGATGATGTCAGAACAACAGGAAGTGTGAAGGTCGGTCCATTTCAATGATGACGATGATGTCAGAACAACAGGAAGTGTGAAGGTCGGTCCATTTCAATGACGATGATGATGTCAGAACAGCAGGAAGTGTGAAGGTCGGTCCGTTTCAATGACGATGATGTCAGAACAACAGGAAGTGTGAAGGTCGGTCCGTTTCAATGACGATGATGTCAGAACAACAGGAAGTGTGAAGGTCGGTCCATTTCAATGACGATGATGATGTCAGAACAGCAGGAAGTGTGAAGGTCGGTCCAATTCAATGACGATGATGTCAGAACAACAGGAAGTGTGAAGGTCGGTCCATTTCAATGACGATGATGATGTCAGAACAGCAGGAAGTGTGAAGGTCGGGCCGTTTCAATGACGATGATGTCAGAACAACAGGAAGTGTGAAGAAGAAAACAGCGTTCCTCACCATTCCTTTGTGGCCACGATCTTGGCTCCGTTCTGCTCAGAGGAGTAGCGGTTACACGGGAGAATCTCAAACCCACTGTCAGCCGCAAACATCCGCAGATACACAAATACCTGGAACAAAATGGAAAACAAACAAACAAAGTTACAAGGAAAAGAAGGGACTGGATCTTGTGGATAACCAACCTAATAAAATATATGTTGTTAGATCAGTTGATTGGTGAAGACTCTACTTCATTTATTATTATTTATGGAACCTTTGTGACCTGGCATAGAGTGTAATTTGTGACTCTGTGGTGTTGTAATCTCACGTGTTGTTTGAAGAGCTTCTCCTGGGCTTTAGACTTGTGTAGGAAGTGGTGTCTGGACCAGTCTCCAGAGGTGAGTGCTCTGAAAGCCTTCTCCAGGTTGTCGTGCTTCTTGAACCGCTCGATAATCTCCTTCAGCTCTTCCTGTCTTCCCTTGATTGGTCGAAACCTGTCACGACATCACAGGTGTCGTCGATAACGACAAAACATTCCGGTTTCCAAATACCATTCATATTATCTAGCAAAAAGTTCTAGAAGGAAAACTATAAGTGAATAAGAGACATGTCACATACAAAACATTTCCTGATGCATTCTAAAGTCCTCACTGTGACTAACTGCCAGAGGTGTGGACTCGAGTCACATGACTTGGACTAGAGTCAGACTCGAGTCACAAATATGATGACTTGCAACTCAACTTGGACTTGAGCCTTTTGACTCGACCTGACACCCTCCCCAAGCCCAAATATTAAAAATGATGCTATTAAAAAAAAAAACATTTTTTGCAGCGCATCAACTTCTTAATTTAACGGATTACAGTTTGAATCGAATAGCAGCCAATCAAATTGTGCCAGCTGAGAAAAAGTTGTGCGTGGCAGTGCAGAGGAACGTCGGGGGGGGGGTGAATTCAGATGGAGCCCTTGGAAAGATGATCTCCAAAATGTTTATTTTCTGATATAAAGACGATGCTGTATCAATAACAAACGGATTGCAACTTACAAAACATGCAGGAAGAAAATTACAGACGGAGACGCAACAATTTTTACAACTTTTCCAGACAGTAGCACTCTGACAGAGATGAGAGAGGAGGTCCAGACCTGGCTCAGTAATGAGAGAGGAGGAAAGACGAGGTCTAGACTTGGCTCAGTGAGAGAGGAGGAAAGAGGAGGTCTAGACCTGGCTCAGTGATGAGAGAGGAGGAAAGAGGAGGTCTAGGCCTGGCTCAGTGATGAGAGAGGAGGAAAGAGGAGGTCTAGACCTGGCTCAGTGATGAGAGAGGAGGAAAGAGGAGGTCTAGACCTGGCTCAGTAATGAGAGAGGAGGAAAGAGGAGGTCTAGACCTGGCTCAGCGATGAGAGAGGAGGAAAGAGGAGGTCTAGACCTGGCTCAGTGATAAGAGAGGAGGAAAGAGGAGGTCTAGGCCTGGCTCAGTGATGAGAGAGGAGGAAAGAGGAGGTCTAGACCTGGCTCAGTGATGAGAGAGGAGGAAAGAGGAGGTCTAGACCTGGCTCAGTGATGAGAGCGGAGGAAAGAGGAGGTCTAGACCTGGCTCAGTGATGAGAGAGGAGGAAAGAGGAGGTCTAGACCTGGCTCAGTGATGAGAGCGGAGGAAAGAGGAGGTCTAGACCTGGCTCAGTGATGAGAGAGGAGGAAAGAGGAGGTCTAGACCTGGCTCAGTGATGAGAGCGGAGGAAAGAGGAAGTCTAGACCTGGCTCAGTGATGAGAGAGGAGGAAAGAGGAGGTCTAGACCTGGCTCAGTGATGAGAGCGGAGGAAAGAGGAAGTCTAGACCTGGCTCAGTGATGAGAGCGGAGGAAAGAGGAGGTCTAGGCCTGGGTCCATATTCGCAGTATCCCCGAGTGCTGATCTAGGATCAGTTTGGCCTTTTAAATCCTATTGAATAAGAGGGGGAAACTGGGGACGAGGCCCACCGCGCTGCAGGGGGACGAGGCCCACCGCGCTGCAGGGGGACGAGGCCCACCGCGCTGCAGGGGGACGAGGCCCACCGCGCTGCAGGGGGACGAGGCCCACCGCGCTGCAGGGGGACGAGGCCCACCGCGCTGCAGGGGGACGAGGCCCACCGCGCTGTCGGGAGACGAGGGGGAGCATGCGGTGGCTGGATACTAACCTGTCACTCTGATCTTAAAGGGACAGTGTGAGATTTTGGGAAACTTACCCAGATGAACTCATGGACAACCATGTTTATGTCTCTGCGTGCAGTTTGAGGGAAGTGGAAGGCTGTTTCAGGAGCCGTTGCTAACTAGTGTTAGCACAATGACTAGAACTCCATAGACATCCAGTCATTGAGCTAACGCTAGCTAGCAACCTTCAAACTGCACACAGACATAAAAATTATATCCATGAGTTTAATTGCCAAAATCTCACACTCTTTAAAATCAGTCTAGAGTTTAGCAGGGGAAGCCCAGGTATTGGATGAGGATGAGGGTCAGAGTCAGGTTTAAGGTTAGGGTTAAGGCCCCAGACTGACCTGGTGTTCATCTTGTGTGTCTGGAAGCCCAGGTATTGGATGAGGGTCAGAGTCAGGTTTAAGGTTAAGGTTAAGGCCCCAGACTGACCTGGTGTTCATCTTGTGTGTCTGGAAGCCCAGATAAGGGTCGAGGATGAGGCTGGTGGTGAGGTCATCGTGCTCACACAGCTCCTTGGCGGTCATCCCAGAGGACGGGATACAGCGTCGCTCCGCCTCCAGGCTGGCCGCACTGAACCCTGGGAAAAACATGAGAGTAAATGAGTACGGTGAAGTTACCCCCTAAGACCAGCGGTCCCCAACCTTTCCCATTCCGGGGGAACACACAAATTAATATTTAAAAGCTCGAGGACACCATACTCGGAACCATTTTAAATGTCTTGGCGGTCATATTATGATTAACTATTTGCATTGTGAAGAGTAATGTAATATCGATTATAATACGATTAAAACTCCCAACTGTAATTAATTAAAAAAAGAACAATAAAAAAACATTGTGTAAAAGTAAATAATTTAAATTGCGGACCACCTGCAGCACCACTGTGGACGTTGGTCAAATTATTATTATGATTTATAAATGTTTTCTTCCACAAAATGAATAACAATTGGGAGTATAAAATCATAAGCAATGTTACATTACTTTTCACAATGCAAACTGTTAATAATAATAATAATAATAATAATAATAATAAACAACAATAAGCCTTTAATTTGTTATATTCATTGCAAAAATTGACAAAATTTGACCGCCAATATATGTTGTTAACTTCTTATGGGCAGGTGAGACGGTAGCGTCCCAACATCCGGTGAAATTACAGAGGGTCGAAATTCAAACTACAGAATTATAAATATTTAACTTTCATAAAATCACAAGTGTAATACATCAAAATAAAGCTTACCTTCTTGTTAATCCAGCCGCTGTGTAAGATTTCAAAAAGGCTTTATGGCGAAAGCACACCATGCGATTATCTGAGGACAGCTCCCCGTGTACAAAAGCATGAAAAACATATTTCAATCAGGCAGGTGCGCCACGAAAGTAAGAAATAGCAATATAATAAATGCCTTACCTTTGAAGATCTTCTTCTGTTGGCATTCCAAAAGGTCCCAGATACATCACAAATGGTCATTTTGTTTCGATAATGTCCTTCTTTATATCCATAAAAACTCAGTTTAGCTGGCGCGCTTCAGTCAATAATCCATCCAGTTTCCCTCCATCAAAATGCATACAAAATGAATCCCAAACATTACTAATAAACTTTTCCAAACAAGTCAAACAACGTTTATAAATCAAACCTTAGGTACCCTAATACGTCAATAAACGATACAAATTAAGACGGAGAAACGTTATCGTCTTTACCGGAGAAAAATACCAAAGAACGCGCTCTCTTCCACGCGCTTGGAAACACCTCAGCCAAAATGGGAGCCACCTAGAAAAACTACAATTTCTGGCTCATTTTTCCAAAAACCAGGAAAAAGGAAACAAACTGAAGCCAACGGACTGAAAATGGGACAGGATTACCTGAACGTGTCCAATAAGAAACTCTTTGTTTTTTGCTGTAAAATGTTTTGATACGGTGTACACTTATGAATATGACCCACATATGATAGAATATATTCCCAGTCCCAGTACTCACGGCGGCTACATCTCCTGCTGCCAGTGCCTGGTCGGAGAGAGCTCCTCTGTGGGTGTAGCTGCTGCTGGGAGCGGGTCTGGCTCTGGCTCACGGGCTGCTGCTCACTGGTGGAGTACCTGCTGCCATTCAACACCATGCTCTTGGATTGGCCCAGCCACTTCATACCCACAAGCCCCCTGGTCCAGTTGCATCGAGTCTCTGAGTTGAGGGAGCACTCAGAGTGGGGAAGACTGGAAGCTAGGGGCTGTCACCTGGGGTGGGAAGAGGAATGGATGAAGGCCCGGTTAGAGACCACACACATCATTACATCATCCAGTCATACTGAAAACATGGTCTCCACCCTGAAGAGATGGGTGTGGGCCTGATCAAAGTGCCTGCGTACCCATATTTTCAGTCCGAGCCAGCCCTAGCATTTTGGGGCCCCTACGAGAAATTTTGCCCCCCACCTTGCGAGCAAATCACTTTAGCCCCCCCCCCCCACCGGACAGCAGAGAAAAAAATGTTTTAGAATTAATTTCCTGCCATTCTACACATTTTGCCATGGGGCGAAGACAAGATTTAGCAATTTTATAACTTCATGCAATTATACTGATTTTGCCAATAGGGTAGAAACAAAAAAGTGCAGTTTTACAGCTCATTTCCTGCAAATCTACACATTTTTCCATATGGTGGAGAGAAATGTTTGCAGTTTTTAATATGATATTTGAGTGAGAGAGAAACTAAAAATCAAAAGTGGTCGGTAATTCAACCATGATTACTACAAATTTAGATAGCTAGCCGCTAGACTAACTTACGAATATAAAAAAATTTTTTGCTGACAAGGGCTAATTGAGTGACTGTCAGTGAATGATATGAGAGAAACTGCTGATGCACAACCACATTTAGAAATTGCAACTTGTGTATTTGGTGAGGTGACGCTGCAACATGTCCCCTGTGCAACTAGAGGCGACTTGATCTCCTTCACTCCACACAGAAACACATACAAAGCTCTCCCTCACCCACCATTTGGCCACATATGACCATAACGATATCCTTCTGATTCCTGCTTACAGGGAAAAATTCAAAACAGGAAGTACCAATGATGGAAGTTGTCCGATGAAGCGGTTGCTAAGCTACAGGACAATTCAAAACAGGAAGTACCAGTGACAGAAGTGTTACGATGAAGCGGTTGCTAAGCTACAGGACAATTCAAAACAGGAAGTACCAGTGACGGAAGTGGTCCGATGAAGCGGTTGCTAAGCTACAGGACAATTCAAAACAGGAAGTACCAGTGACGGAAGTGGTCCGATGAAGCGGTTGCTAAGCTACAGGACTGTTTTGCTAGCACAGACTGGAATATGTTCCGAGATTCGAACGATAACATTGAAGAGTTTACCACATCAGTCACCATCATTAAGTCTTGTGTGGTGTTCGGGTCTGTGGGACCAATTTTCAACGTTTACTAAAAAATAAATATATACTATGATTTATTTTTTTCAACCTGAGACTCATTGGCCTTGGCTCATTTTCATTGAGGGCACACTGTGCACCCCCCTATACATTTATATTACATATGTGGTGTTAGGTCAGCTGGACCCAAAGGTAGTAAAAGTGTGCAAAAGTGTGTGTGTTGGTGAAAACAATGAAATATGAAACAAAAAGGTTCGCTGTGGGCCTTCACTCTGGCTTCCTCCTCCCTGGGCCTGCCGTTTCAACACAGCACCAAGGACCTGTCTGTCTCCCTGCCTGTCTGTCTTCCTCCTCCCTGGACCTGCTGTTTCAACACAGCACCAAGGACCTGTCTGTCTCCCGCTTTTCTCACACTCTTTACCCTTTGTAGTGTGTGAAACTACACAATGTCTTGCGGGAACCTGCACAATGTTATTACAGTACATTATTTCGATACAAAGTTTTTTTTTTACAATGTATTTCCCCACACTTTACCCCAGCCAGGTGCAAATTGGGGGAGGGACACAACAAATAAATAGCTTTGCATGTGTGACTCCTTACCACAATCAATCAGTATGGCAAAAATAATCTCTGCTCAGAGGGCCTTAGAAGCAATTTTTGCAGAGAGAGAAGCTAGTGTGAATGGAGCATCTTCCACTTTGGAATGAGGATCATGTCTCTGTCAATTCAGAATCTAACAGTGAGTTGTAAGAAGAGGATGAGATTGACCCTCAGCCAGCCCCAGAGCCAGCCCCAGCCCCAGGGCCAGCCCCAGGACCAGCCCCAGGACCAGCCCCAGGACCAGCCCCAGGACCAGCCCCAGGACCAGTCCCAGGGCCAGTCCCAGGGCCAGGCCGTCAGCAACTAGATCATCATCAGCCTGCAGGAGGAGAAATATGGACGTAAAAAAAATGGTGAAATTGAATGGTGTTCTTGCCCAAGGAATGAGCCCCCCCCCCCGCATGACTGCTAACGGGGAGGATGCAACCAGGGTCGACACGGATTGCGGTTACTCATTTCATACAAGCTTTGACTTCCGGCGCCGACAGAGATGGCCGCCTCGCTTCGCGTTCCTAGGAAACTATGCAGTTTTTTGTTTTTTTACATGTTATTTCTTACATTAGTACCCCAGGTCATCTTAGGTTTCATTACATACAGTCGAGAAGAACTACTGAATATAAGATCAGCGTCAACTCACCATCAGTACGACCAAGAATATGTTTTTCGCGACGCGGACCCTGTGTTCTGCCTTACAAACAGGACAACGGAGTGGATCCTATGCAGCGACCCAAAAAAACGACTCCGAAAGAGAGGGAAACGAGGCGGTCTTCTGGTCAGACTCCGGAGACGGGCACACCGCGCACCACTCCCTAGCATTCTTCTTGCCAATGTCCAGTCTCTTGACAACAAGGTTGATGAAATCCGAGCAAGGGTAGCATTCCAGAGGGACATCAGAGACTGTAACGTCCTTTGCTTCACTGAAACATGGCTCACTGGAGAGACTCTATCCGAAGCAGTGCAGCCAACGGGTTTCTCCACGCATCGCGCTGACAGAAACAAACATCTTTCTGGTAAGAAGAGGGGCGGGGGCGTATGCCTCATGGCCAACGTGACATGGTGTGATGAAAGAAACATACAGGAACTCAAATCCTTCTGTTCACCTGATTTAGAATTCCTCACAATCAAATGTAGACCGCATTATCTACCAAGAGAATTCTCTTCGATTATAATCACAGCCGTATATATCCCCCCCAAGCAGACACATCGATGGCTCTGAACAAACTTTATTTAACTCTCTGCAAACTGGAAACGATTTATCCGGAGGCTGCATTCATTGTAGCTGGGGATTTAACAAGGCTAATCTGAAAACAAGACTCCCCAAATTTTATCAGCATATCGATTGCGCAACCAGGGGTGGAAAGACCTTGGATCATTGTTACTCTAACTTTCGCGACGCATATAAATAAGGCCCTGCCCCGCCCCCCTTTCGGAAAAGCTGACCACGACTCCATTTTGTTGATCCCTGCCTACAGACAGAAACTAAAACAAGAGGCTCCCACGCTGAGGTCTGTCCAACGCTGGTCCGACCAAGCTGACTCCACACTCCAAGACTGCTTCCATCACGTGGACTGGGAGATGTTTCGTATTGCGTCAGATAACAACATTGACGAATACGCTGATTCGGTGTGCGAGTTCATTAGAACGTGCGTTGAAGATGTCGTTCCCATAGCAACGATTAAAACATTCCCTAACCAGAAGCCGTGGATTGATGGCAGCATTCGTGTGAAACTGAAAGCGCGAACCACTGCTTTTAATCAGGGCAAGGTGTCTGGTAACATGACCGAATACAAACAGTGCAGCTATTCCCTCCGCAAGGCTATCAAACAAGCTAAGCGCCAGTACAGAGACAAAGTAGAATCTCAATTCAACGGCTCAGACACAAGAGGCATGTGGCAGGGTCTACAGTCAATCACGGACTACAGGAAGAAATCCAGCCCAGTCACGGACCAGGATGTCTTGCTCCCAGGCAGACTAAATAACTTTTTTGCCCGCTTTGAGGACAATACAGTGCCACTGACACGGCCTGCAACGAAAACATGCGGACTCTCCTTCACTGCAGCCGAGGTGAGTAAGACATTTAAACGTGTTAACCCTCGCAAGGCTGCAGGCCCAGACGGCATCCCCAGCCGCGCCCTCAGAGCATGCGCAGACCAGCTGGCCGGTGTGTTTACGGACATATTCAATCAATCCCTATACCAGTCTGCTGTTCCCACATGCTTCAAGAGGGCCACCATTGTTCCTGTTCCCAAGAAAGCTAAGGTAACTGAACGACTACCGCCCCGTAGCACTCACATCCGTCATCATGAAGTGCTTTGAGAGACTAGTCAAGGACCATATCACCTCCACCCTACCTGACACCCTAGACCCACTCCAATTTGCTTACCGCCCAAATAGGTCCACAGACGATGCAATCTCAACCACACTGCACACTGCCCTAACCCATCTGGACAAGAGGAATACCTATGTGAGAATGCTGTTCATCGACTACAGCTCAGCATTCAACACCATAGTACCCTCCAAGCTCGTCATCAAGCTCGAGACCCTGGGTCTCGACCCCGCCCTGTGCAACTGGGTACTGGACTTCCTGACGGGCCGCCCCCAGGTGGTGAGGGTAGGCAACAACATCTCCTCCCCGCTGATCCTCAACACTGGGGCCCCACAAGGGTGCGTTCTGAGCCCTCTCCTGTACTCCCTGTTCACCCACGACTGCGTGGCCACGCACGCCTCCAACTCAATCATCAAGTTTGCGGACGACACAACAGTGGTAGGCTTGATTACCAACAACGATGAGACGGCCTACAGGGAGGAGGTGAGGGCCCTCGGAGTGTGGTGTCAGGAAAATAACCTCACACTCAACGTCAACAAAACTAAGGAGATGATTGTGGACTTCAGGAAACAGCAGAGGGAACACCCCCCTATCCACATCGATGGAACAGTAGTGGAGAGGGTAGCAAGTTTTAAGTTCCTCGGCATACACATCACAGACAAACTGAATTGGTCCACTCACACAGACAGCATCGTGAAGAAGGCGCAGCAGCGCCTCTTCAACCTCAGGAGGCAGAAGAAATTCGGCATGTCACCAAAAGCACTCACAAACTTCTACAGATGCACAATCGAGAGCATCCTGGCGGGCTGTATCACCGCCTGGTATGGCAACTGCACCGCCCTCAACCGTAAGGCTCTCCAGAGGGTAGTGAGGTCTGCACAATGCATCACCGGGGGCAAACTACCTGCCCTCCAGGACACCTACACCACCCGATGTCACAGGAAGGCCATAAAGATCATCAAGGACATCAACCACCCGAGCCACTGCCTGTTCACCCCGCTATCATCCAGAAGGCGAGGTCAGTACAGGTGCATCAAAGCTGGGACCGAGAGACTGAAAAATAGCTTCTATCTCAAGGCCATCAGACTGTTAAACAGCCACCACTAACACTGAGTGGCTGCTGCCAACACACTGACACTGACTCAACTCCAGCCACTTTAATAATGGGAATTGATGGGAAATGATGTAAATATATCACTAGCCACTTTAAACAATGCTACCTTATATAATGTTACTTACCCTACATTATTCATCTCATATGCATACGTATATACTGTACTCTATATCATCGACTGTATCCTTATGTAATACATGTATCACTAGCCACTTTAAACTATGCCACTTTGTTTACATACTCATCTCATTTGTACATACTGTACTCGATACCATCTACTGTATCTTGCCTATGCTGCTCTGTACCATCACTCATTCATATATCCTTATATACATATTCTTTATCCCCTTACACTGTGTACAAGACAGTAGTTTTGGAATTGTTAGTTAAGATTACTTGTTATTACTGCATTGTCGGAACTAGAGGCACAAGCATTTCGCTACACTCGCATTAACATCTGCTAACCATGTGTATGTGACAAATAAAATTTGATTTGATTTGATTTAGTGTAGGACATAAAGTCTTCTTTACAACTGTTTATCCCAGACACCATACAGAAAATCATTCTGGACTGCACTAATTTTGGGGGGAAGGTGTGTTTTTGGAGAGAGATGGAAGGAGATGGACCAAACTCATCAACAACAAGACTTCCATATGCCATTGAAACCAGTAGTGTATTTTCTAAAGACTTCCATATACCATTGAAACCAGTAGTCTATTGGTTTATAGACATATACCATTGAAACCAGTAGTCTATTGTTTTATAAAGACATTTACCATTGAAACCAGTAGTCTGTTGTTTTATAAAGACATATACCATTGAAACCAGTAGTCTATTGTTTTATAAAGACATATACCATTGAAACCAGTAGACTCTTTCTCTCAGGTTCTGTTGGTTTTCAACATTCTCTCATTGTCTGGTAGCCAGATGCCCATTCACCCATACCCTACTGCACTAATAATGTTAACAAATAATAGTTGATCAACATTTGACGCTAAAGTGTTCTGATCGTTTTATTTTTATGTAGCCTAGGCCTACTGGTTGTATGAATTTGTGATCCATCATCCCGGAGTCTGGTTTGGCCATTTCTTTCTGGACAATAGAATAGAGCAACTTTTCTACAACGGGGGGGATGGTAGATTGACGTAGCTTTCCCTAGGAGTCTTTCTTATAGACACACCACCTAAGTAAATTGAATTAAATTGCCAAAATTACATCGCCTAATTAGCCTACTCCTGTCTGTACAGAACTAAATCAAATCATTTATATAAGCTACTAAAGCATGATTTGGCCACAGAGGGTCATTAGCTTCCCCTAGTCGTAATTAATATATTTTTAAATCACATTGCCTACAGTTGGAAGGAAAGGCAGCCCGCTTGGTAAATACCCTAATAGATGATTGAGTTGTGACAGTCAGTGTAAAGTAAAAGACGGCCCAGCCAGGCATATCGCAATATTTATCAATTCAATGGCGGGAGAACCTAGTTTGGAAAAGCAAAATGGCTACTGTTTTTTAAAAAGAGAAGAAAATGAAAAGTCGAACCTATGGTTTAGTTCTAAACTTAATAGATGGGAACAACAGTAGGCCTACAGCCCATCTCCTAAGCACCAGTGGAGAGCATCGGCCACATCCCCGGGTGAGTGCTCACCGAGCATTATTCACTACTCATCGTTGTTGGGTCGGTGCCAGTTGTTGGGTCGGTGCCAGTTTAGACGTCATATTCTATGTGTGTCTCCCCGTCCTCATAGGGTCATTATATGGACAACGTCATGTTATCCTGTTAGGGATGATGCGAATTTTCGCAGCTTTTTGTTAAAAATTGCGCAACATTTCAAAGTCCTGCTACTCATGCCAGGAATATAGTATATGCATATGATAAGTATGTGTGGATAGAAAACACTCTGAAGTCTCTAAAACTGGTTAAATCGGGTCTGTGGCTATAACAGAACGTGTTTAGGAGTAAAAATCCCTGGTAAAACTGTTTACCAAAAACCCAAAATAAATATTCATCCGCCATTCAATGAATGTCTAAGGCGACAGAAAATAAATGAGGATCCCCTGTAAACGCCTACAGCTTCCACACGATGTCGCCAGTACTGTCAATTCATGTCTGCTTTATCCTTGGTTAGATCACGAATAGGCCCTTCCTGTCTTGAGGCGCACCACAGGATGTTGTGAAATTGAAAACATGGACGATGATTTCCAGACTTGCTGCTATCGAATACAGATCGCCCCGTGATCAATTTTATAGATTATTAACACCTAAAGTTGGTTTAGAAAAGTAGTTTGAAGTGATTTGTAAAAGTTTATAGACAACTTTTGTAATTTTAAAAAGTGACTTTGCGTCTTCCAGGATTATCATCTGCGATGATGTCATTTGGCGTATTAATTAAAAAATATATATAACAATTCTGCAAATGTCTCCAGTCATTAAAGTGTAGTAGAATTGCATCTCCCCCCCCGTCACCCCCCCCCACAAAAAAACGTATCTGATATAGCCTATAGCTCAGGCCTCTACGCTATACTGCTCAACCACGCATTGTGAACAGTGATTGAGTTATATTATTAGTCTAAATTACAACTATCCAATCTACTCATCACATCAGGATTAGTAGGCTATGTTACATACAGTGCCTTGCGAAAGTATTCGGGCCCCCTTGAACTTTGCGACCTTTTGCCACATTTCAGGCTTCAAACATAAAGATATAAAACTGTATTTTTTTTGTGAAGAATCAACAACAAGTGGGACACAATCATGAAGTGGAACGACATTTATTGGATATTTCAAACTTTTTTAACAAATCAAAAACTGAAAAATTGGGCGTCAATCATATCTGTAGCCATGAAATGCTTTGAAAAAGGCTGGTCATGGCTCACAACACCATCATCCCAGACACCCTGGACCGACTCAACAGATGACCCAATCTCTATTCCACTCCAAACTGCATCAGCAGTTGGATATATCCAACGTACGCATCAAATTGTACACGTAGATTTGACAGAAATAGTAGCAAAAAAGGTGAAATGTTGAACTTTCATTGCACACATATGCAGTAAACATTTTGGGATTACATAATGAAAAGTTGGAGAGCAGAATTACGCAGCATTGACGCGTTAGTCCCCTCCTGTACTTCCTGTTCACCCAGGACTGCGTCGCCAGGTATGACTCCAAAAATACCATCATCAAGTTCTCTGACGACACGACGGCGTTAGGCCTGGTCACCAACGACAATAAGACCGCCTGTAGGGGAGGTGGTCAGTGACCTAGCAGTGTGTTGCCAGGACAAGAACCTTTCCTTCAACGTGTCAACAAGACAAAAAGGAGCTGATGGTGGACTACAGGAAACGGAGGGCCCGAGCCACGCCCCCAATCTACATCGACGGGGCTGTAGTGGAGCGGGTTGAAAGTTCCTCATGGTCCACACACACCAACACGGTCGTTAAGAAGGCACGACAACGCCTCTTCCCTCTCAGGAGGCTGCAAAAAGATGTGTCATGGTTCATCAGATCCTCCAAAAAGTTCTACAGCTGCACCATTGAGAGCATCTTGACTGACTGCGTCACCGCCTGATATGGCAACTGCTTGGCATCCGACCGCAAGGTGCTACAGAGGGTAGTGTGTACGGCCTAGTACATCCATGGTGTCGACCACAAGGTGCTACAGAGGGTAGTGTGTACGGCCTAGTACATCCATGGTGTCGACCACAAGGTGCTACAGAGGGTAGTGCGTACGGCCCAGTACATCCATGGTGTCGACCGCAAGGTGCTACAGAGGGTAGTGTGTACGGCCTAGTACATCCATGGTGTCGACCACAAGGTGCTACAGAGGGTAGTGGGTACGGCCCAGTACATCCATGGTGTCGACCTCCCTGCCATCCAGGACCTCTATATCAGTTGGTGTCAGAAGGCCCTAAAAATTGTCAGACTCCTGCCACCCAAGTCATAGACTGTTCTCTCTGCTACCGCACGGCAAGCGGTACCGATGCACCAAACCTGGAATAGGGCGGTATCCATTTCTCCCCAATACCTTCATGCCATCCTTGGGTTTACGGTATTACCAAATGTTTATATAAACAAGAAGACCGCAGATAGGGTGGGAATCAAGGCTTTAACTCTGCATGCTGGCAAACGAACAAACAGCATTAAGTTTCTTCAAAACACGCAACTTCCGATTGCAAATAGAGAGTAAATATTTAATAAGGAAAACAACTAAGTGAGAGAAGGTTTAGGCCTCCTGGAATGGAAATGACTAGCAGTTGCTGCTTCCAAAAACAGGACAAAACAGTGTAGCCTGCGACACAAGACACAAAATATAACAAAACTATTAAATAAGAAACACCAAGAACTACAATCAGACTTGTTCAGCAGCATGAATATTGTACCTATTGAGCAACAAAAAGATATAGATAAAACGTAGGCCTTCGAAATGACCAGCAGCTTAGATGCCAGGTACAAGAGGACAGTCAAAATAGCTAATTGTTAGCATGTTCACCGACCGGTCTTAAAAACAAATAATACCAAATAGTAGTAAACAATAAGAATAGTTCAGCACTGAATTGCACATGTTGAGGTATATAAAAGCTACTAAATCAGGCGTATATAAGGCTATCAAATTCCTGAAAGAAATTGCACAAGTAGACTAACTACATTCACTGCTGCTGGTTGCAGCTAAAAACCATCCAAGTTCTTTGCCAGAAAGACCAGCACGTCCACCTTTCAGGAATCGCTCTCTGAAGAGTGACGACATTCCCTGCCCGTGCCAAAAGACTCGCTCTGAAGCTGAACGTGTGGCACATCTACACAAGTACTTGTGGGCAACGTTTCTGCGAGTAAAAGGAAAACTGCGTTCATTTCTCTGCCACCAGAGCAGTGGGTCCTCCTCTCCTACAATGGCTGGTTCATGCAGGTAAGTTGTCAGTTTCTTCAATGGCGGGAGGCAGCTAGTGCAACAGCTGAGCCCTTCTTCCCAATTAGACTGCCCAACCCCTTCCACCCTTATTCTGACAGGCGCTCGTCCGAGGATCATTACCTCATGCTCAACCTTTTGTTTTCAGTCTCGTCCAGTGTGGTATCATGGTCCCAACGTCAGCGAGGGTCGACGAAGGTGATGTTTTTTGTCCCCCTCCCACCACCAAGCCTTCAGATCAGTGCAGTGCCTCCATCTTTGTCCACTAAGATTTCTTCCTTTAACAGGGTGAGCATTGGGATGGAATGAGGAGATGGTGACATATTGCTCTGTGGCTTCAGCGCTTGGTTGATGGACTCCAAAAAACAGCGATGGCTTGCCATGACGGAGGGTAGCGCGTCTGACTTTCTCCGCTACCCGGCGAATTGCCTCCTCCGCTACCCGGCGAATTGCCTCCTCCGCTACCCTGCGAATTGCCTCCGTTACCCGGTGAATTGCCTCCGTTACCCGGTGAATTGCCTCCGTTACCCGGTGAATTGCTGCACACTGCTCTAGTATTCTTTATAATGTTCTGTTTTGACCCCAAACAAGTCACTGTCCTGTGTGGATAAAAATGTGACATTACATTAGAAGAATGTTATAAAAATCACCACAGCTTGTAACAAAAGCGTAGCAAAACTGTAATAACCCAACTCTTTTTTTCGTACATTTTTTAAATTGGATTTGTGCATGGCCAATGCTACTACACATTACAAATGGTAATATATTATTTTTAAATGTAGTTACTGTGTGAGAAGGAGACATTAATAGTGAGGCAGACAACCAAGGTTCCCTCTGTTATCTGTTACTCATTCTACACAGAGTTTACTTTAAAAGGATTAAATTGTGGCCAAAACAATTCAACCATTTCCAGCCCAGTTCTCTGATTGCAGCTGTAATGTTTACAGTATTGTTTATTGTTATTGTGGACCGTTTCTCTTCAAAAACAGCCGTTATTTTAGTGCCTCTACGGAGTGCGTCAGCTAGGTAGTCGGCTGTGTGGTGTTCTGGGAGAAAAGCTTTTCTTCGGGCATTTAGAATGCAGTTTTCCTGTCTTCAGTAAGGTGTACTGTTAAAGAGAAATGTACGTTGTCGTGTTAACACTGGACCAAAACGTCTGTGGTCGAGGAAAAGGGATCCGCACCCGACACCAAAACCTGGACCTCTCATCGGACTCTGTTGTAAAAGTCCAGAATTTCTGTTTTTGATGAATATTTTCTCAGCTTGTACTGGGGGGGGGGGTCTAATGTGTGGATCATGTCCTCCAACGCCTTCTTTTCCCACCGGGTGGAACCATGTATATGGAAACAGCATCTGTGCACTTTGTCCACCAGGTGGTGGTTTTTGTATTTAACGCTGAACAAAAAATATTTAAAAAACCCAACAAGTTGTTGGTTCCATGTTTTATGAGCTGAAATAAAAGATCACAGAAATGTTCCATACGCACAACAAAAAAAAGAAGCTTATTTCGCTCAAATTTTGTACACTAATTCGTTTACGTCCCTGTTAAGTGAGCATTTCTTCTTTGCCAAGATAATCGCTTCACACCTGACAGATGTGCCATATCACGAAGATGAAATAGTTAACGAACTAGCGACCTGGACTTTTTGCATTGACCACACCCCTTTGCTCTGCCTTATGACTCATCACATATGCTGCTGGTATTGTTTATTATTCATCCTGTTGCCTAGTTACTTTACCCCTACCTACAGTGCATTCGGAAAGTATTCAGACCCCTTCACTTTAAAGAAAAAAAATTACATTAAATAAAAACATTTTACAGTTAGCGATGCACCGATTTTACATTTTTGACCGATACCGATATTCAATATTTTCCTTAACAGAAAAACCCGATGACCGATATTTTACATTTTAGCGGACTTAAGCATTTTAGTACAGTTAACGTTAAATACTTGAAACACACACTGACCAAAATGTTATTTTGTTGGCATTTAAGTATGTCCCCATTACCAGTAAAACATCATCAAAACCTATTTCTTTCACTTACTTGCTGTGCTGTTTCATTGTTCAGTCATTTCATTCTCAACCAGGATTTCATTATACATGTCAAGTAGTGAAGTGCCATGACAGAGGGTATCACGTCTGCTGTTTTGTTGAGCAGGTGTTTCAGTGCCATGACAGAGGGTATCACGTCTGCTGTCTTGTTGAGCAGGCGTTTCAGTGCCGTGACAGAGGGTATCACGTCTGCTGTTTTGTTGAGCAGGTGTTTCAATGCCATGACAGAGGGTATCACGTCTGCTGTTTTGTTGAGCAGGCGTTTCAGTGCCATGACAGAGGGTATCACGTCTGTTGTATTGTTGACCAGGCGTTTCAGTGCCGTGACAGAGGGTATCACGTCTGCTGTTTTGTTGAGCAGGCGTTTCAGTGCCGTGACAGAGGGTATCACGTCTGCTGTTTTGTTGAGCAGGCGTTTCAGTGCCGTGACAGAGGGTATCACGTCTGCTGTTTTGTTGAACAGGCGTTTCAATGCCATGACAGAGGGTATCACGTCTGCTGTTTTGTTGAGCAGGCGTTTCAGTGCCATGACAGAGGGTATCACGTCTGTTGTATTGTTGAACAGGCGTTTCAGTGCCGTGACAGAGGGTATCACGCCTGCTGTTTTGTTGAGCAGGTCTCTCAGTGCCATGACAGAGGGTATCACGTCTGCTGTCTTGTTGAACAGGTGTCTCAGTGCCATGACAGAGGGTATCACGTCTGCTGTTTTGTTGAGCAGGCGTTTCAGTGCCGTGACAGAGCGTATCACGCCTGCTGTTTTGTTGAGCAGGTGTCTCAGTGCCATGACAGAGGGTATCACGTCTGCTGTCTTGTTGAACAGGTGTCTCAGTGCCATGACAGAGGGTATCACGCCTGCTGTTTTGTTGAGCAGTGCCGTGACAGAGCGTATCACGTCTGCTGTTTTGTTGAGCAGGCGTTTCAGTGCCGTGACAGAGGGTATCACGTCTGCTGTCTTGTTGAACAGGTGTCTCAGTGCCATGACAGAGGGTATCACGTCTGCTGTTTTGTTGAGCAGGCGTTTCAGTGCCGTGACAGAGCGTATCACGCCTGCTGTTTTGTTGAGCAGGTGTCTCAGTGCCATGACAGAGGGTATCACGTCTGCTGTCTTGTTGAACAGGTGTCTCAGTGCCATGACAGAGGGTATCACGCCTGCTGTTTTGTTGAGCAGTGCCGTGACAGAGCGTATCACGTCTGCTGTTTTGTTGAGCAGGCGTTTCAGTGCCGTGACAGAGCGTATCACGTCTGCTGCAGACACAGTTGATGAGCTTATTTCTCCAGTCAGTTGTTCGAAAGGAGCTAGCTAGCGTGTTCATGTTCCCAGGTTTCAAACATGTTCTCAAATGCCATTGAAAATGGCAGCAGCGGTAGGAGAACCAGCACATTCTTGAGCAACGCAATTACGGCTTTCCTCAGTACGAAATACTCCTTGTTTAGTCATGATTGCACAGCCAGGCACGACTCCAACACAATTATCAAATTTGCAGATGACACAACAGTGGTAGGCCTGATCACCAACAACGACGAGACAGCCTATAGGGAGGTCAGAGACCTGACCGCGTGGTCAGTGGAGCAGTTTGAGAGCTTCAAGTTCCTTAGTGTCCACATCAACAAGCTAACATGGTCAAAACACTCCAAGGCAGTCGTGAAGAGGGCACGACAAAACCTATTTCCCCCTTTGGACACTGAAGAGATTTGGCATGGGTCCTCAGATCCTCAAAAGGTTCTACAGCTGTACCATTAAAGGCATCCTGCCTGGTTGCATCACCGCCTGGTTTGGCAACTGTTCAGCCTCCGACCGCAAGGCACTACGGAGGGTAGTGCGTACGGCCCAGTACATCACTGGGGCCAAGCTTCCTTCCATCCAGGACCTCTATACCAGGGGTGTCAGAGGAAGGTCCTAAAAATGGTCAAAGACTCCAGCCACCCTAGTCATACACTGTTCTCTTTGCTACCGCACGGCAAGCGGTAACGGAGCGTCATGTCTAGATCCAAGAGGCTTCTACACAGCTTCTACCCCCAAGCCATAAGACTCCTAAATATGTAATTTTTTTCAGTTATGAACATATTCTTATTTTCAATGACGGTCTAGGAACCATGTTCAGGGGCAGAACAACATTTTTTACCTTGTCAGCTTGGAGATTCTATCTGGCAACCTTTCGGGTTACTAGTCCAACACTCTAACCACTAGGCTACCTGCCGACCAATGGACATTAGACTGGTAGAAATCTGTCCTTTGGTCTGATGATTCCAAATTAGATTTTTGGTTCCAACTGCTATGTCCTTGTGAGACGCAGAGTAGGGTGAATGCATGATCTCTGCATGTGTGGTTCCCACTGCGAAGCATGGAGGTGGTGGTGTGATGGTATGGGGGTGCTTTGCTGTGACACTATTGGTGATTTATTTAGAATTCAAGGTACACTTCACCAGCATGGCTACTACCGCATTCTGAAGAAACATGCCATCCCATCTGGTTTACGCTTAGTGGGACTATCATTTGATTTTCAACAGGACAATGACCCAACACACCTCCAGGCTGTGCAAGGGCTATTTTACCAAGAAGGAGAGTGATGGTGTGCTGCATCAGATGACCTGGCCTCCACAATCACCCGACCTCAGCCGAAATGAGATGGTTTGGGATGAGATGGACCACAGAGTGAAGGAAAAGCAGCCAACAAGTGCTCAGTATATGTGGGAACTCCTTCAAGACTGTTGGAAAAGCATTCCAGGTTAAGCTGGTTAACTCAATTCCAAGATCGTGCAAAGTTGTCATCAAGGCAAAGGGTGGATACTTTGAAGAATCAAAAATATATTTAGATTTGTTCAACACTTTTTTGGTAACTACATTATTCCATTTGTTATTTCATAGTTGATGTCTTCACTATTATTACAATGTAGAAAATAGTAAAAAAACAAATAAAAACCCTTGAATGAGTAGGTGTCCAAACTTTTGACTGGTACTGTATATCTTATTGTCCCAGGGAAGACAGGATGGCCTCAATTTCAAGCCCTGGAGGGTATTATTTTAGAAAAAGACCAAAAGTATTTAGGTGTAATTGTAACGTTTCAATATTTCACAGGCAACCAAGGGTGGTGCACCAACCTCCAGGCAAGCCTTAAAGGGGCCGTGTTGTATTTTGAGACAGGCCTACATTGTCTGATGCTCTATGGGAAGAAAGATAGTAATGCATTTGATTTGTGTTAGACCTGTTTTTATGTGTGTGTGTGTGTGTGGGGGGGGGGGGGGGGGGGGGGGGGTCTTGAGCTTTCGGACAAGTAAAAAAAATAATATATATATATATCATATTTCCTACTTGCTAAAAACGTTAAACCCTGATATCTTTCGATAATTCTTCTATTTTTCTCTCTGCATTGTTGGGAAAGTCAGTAAGTAAGCATTTCACTGTTAGTCTACACCTGTTGTATTTACAAAGCATGTGACAAATAAAAAAGTTATTTATAGTTTAACTCTCAACAGTAAATTGAGACCCAGAATGAGTCCCCCCCCCAAAAAAATCTATATAATAATCTAAAATATAAATGGTGTAGAATCTTCAGATTCTGATTTAGATTATATCTGCAGCGCCACTTAGTGGTCGAATGAGGGAAGCCGCTTTGGCCGACTCAAATTTGGTACGTTTGAGACGTGCGTGATGATGTCTTATTTGCCAGCCAGATACACACATAATACAATATTGATCGGAAGTTAAACTAAAGGGCAATAGAAGCCATGCATTTATTTTATGGAACAATGGATTAGGTAACACTTCTTTAGCTAGCTACACCCTTGAACACTAGCAACTGAAATACGCCCCGGCGTAACGTCAGTACAAGCTAACAACAACACAAGAGGTTGTACTGACAGGGCCTCTTGTCAAAAAACAGCTGGCAAATTAGTGCAACACCTCATTCTGAGGGGTATCTCAATGTCAGAAACGGAACCACATCATGCGCGAGTTTACGTTCGCTAGTTAGTTGACTGTTTTGAGAAAAGTGTTCAACGAGGAACCCGGAAGGACACCACTAATACATGTTTGCCAACTTTCCATTTCAAACAGAGGCCTGATGATAGCCAACTCGCCGTTAATGTAGTGTATTTGCATGTCAGAGGGTGGACATTACACAATATTTAGCGATGTTACATAGCTATGTAGGTTGGCCCGGCATTAGCTTAACAAATTATGGATGGCTTGAAAACGACTAACTATTTACAGAAAGTTGACATACATCTCACTCACCGGCACTGATAATATTCGTTTCAATGCCTTGGTGTTAATAGGGTTTAGTAATGTTAGTTAGCTAACAATCAATAACAGTAAAGTAAAACACCCGTGTTAACTAGCTAAAGCAAATCATCTGTATAGCTAGCTAATTATCTACCAGTTAGATAGGTACCGAAACAATCTAGCTAGTGATTTTCAACACAAAAGTCGAGCGTAAATACACCTCTAATATACAAACATTGTACGATAAACACGTAGCTAAACGTTAACTATCTGTTTTTGAAAAGCAAAATAGACGAAACACTCGCCCAGGCCCAATAACCGAGGTTAGCTAGCCAGCTAGCATGGCTAACGCTAGTTCAGGAAAACTGACTAGCTTGTCCATATCTCGTTTGTTTTCTTTATTACTAGGTAACTTACTATCATGGCTGAGTTTGGATGTTTAATAGCCCTCTAGTTATCTACATTACCGGACAAATGTTACAGTAACTAGCTGGCTACAAAACGGCACAGTTGTTAGCGAGGTAACTTACGTTCTGAAAACATTTTTCCACCCATAGAAGTGTCAGGGACGTCTTGCAACGACCATTCACCGATTGAACAAATAACGTACAAATACTCACTAAATATTTATTCCAAGATGAGCAGGAACATTAGATAATCCTTCAACAACAACAAAAAAAATTAATCCAGAATTGATACGACACTGTAATCGGAAAAAAATATCGTCGGAAACAAAACATTTCAGAAATTAAGATTAAAATTCAAGATGGCGGCTATAGCACAGGGAGCGAGGAGAAAGGCGAAGCACTGCCATCCAGAAGAAATAGACCCGAGGAATACTTCAGCCATTCGGCATCAATCATGTCCAATAGTTTAAGATTAAACATATTAAAGTCGTTTTGACAATTAAATTAAGTTAACTGATGATTTCGAGAAATAAAACACTATTAATTCCTGATTTTGTAAAAAAAAAAAAAAAATCGGATGTACACAAAAGTAGTGCTGCATAAACAAACCTCTAAAGCGCTTCCTAAGAATCCAACGACAGCTGATAGGATCTACGCTCTTCTGCAGTCACACTCCGATAGAAAGCAAGTGAAGAGCAGCAAATATCGTGCAATAAGTCTATCTGCATAAAGATGGCATGTGAGCACAAAGGACTATTCTATACGGCAATACTACATTGACTCTCACCACTACTCTTTTTTTTCCCAAGTACAATTTAACCAGTTGTTCAGAAACCGGTTTCCCGGTCGACCTATCTATGGCACAAGTTGATGTGCGGTAGCTATGGTTCTAAGGTACTTGTAGTTAAATCCATACACGACAGCAAACGATATATCTATAAATCTGGGCACAGAGGGGTAATACAGAAATCTGCAATATAAACGACATTATTTGTCTAATCTCTGCTGATGTCATGTTCAAAGCATAATATTCTTAATCATACAAAAAATAAAGAAGCTAACGCTGCCAGCTGTAAGACTTTCACACACACAACTGGGCCGATTTGGCTACAATGGGTGAATTGCCCTGTCCTGATGGACTTGAAAGACATTCTGCACCAAATTTTCAAACGAAGCAAGATATTTCAGGGTTGTTGTCCTTTCTTATTTGACAGTGTAGATCAGTGCCCAAACCTATGTAATTCCATGGTAATCGGAGTAATGACACATTTGTAACATGTACCAGTTTGCAATGTGTCGTACACTGACTTTCCAATTGAACATGTTAGAATAAATTGCAGTAGTATACAAGTTGTGCATTTCCATTTCACGCTTCCCTCTGTTGCATTTTTAAAACCCAACTCCTTGAGTATGGTGGATGTGGGTGTTCACTGCTTTTTAACTGGGCATTATATCCTTCCCGAGGGGGCATTTATTCAGAGATATTGACAGCTTCTTTGAAAATAGGAAAATATACAGTGCCTTGCAAAAAATAAAAAAATAACATAACATTTTGTGCACAACTCATGTCCTCGATGCACTGCCCTTTTCAACCTGTATGAGAGAAGAGGAACAAAAGTGTATGCAAGCCCTGGTTTATTGTGAAAAAGACAAAGTAATAAAGAAATCTTAACACACAACATGTTTTTAGAACATTTGAATAGCAGTAAATGTTTTGTGTTGAAATATTGTTAAAATGATCAATTGGCTAGTTGACATAATCAGTTACTGGCCCAGCGAGTCACCTGAGTGAGCCTGAGTCACCTGAGTGAGCCATTATTCAGGATAGTGTCTCAAGTTAAGTTAAATATCAATTCAAAAAAAAAAAAAAGTTGACAGTGAACATTATTACAAGAGTTAATATAAAACATGTTACATACACAGTAAATTAAAATACTAATAATTAAAACAAAACAAAAAACCTTAAATACTACAATACTCCTGAAAAATTGTCTGTTTCCCATTTATAGTCTCCACCATCCTGTTACTTGGAAACCTGAGGGTGAAAAGAGAAGAGGCCATGTTAAATAAACCAAAGATCTTTTCAAATCACACAAAAAAAAGTAGTTACTAGAGCCTGACCGATACAGTGCCATCAGAAAATGTTCAACATTTGGTTGTGTTACAGCCTGAATTCAAAATGGATTACATGACCCCTCCCCCCTCTCCTCATCGACACACAATACCCCATGGTGACATGGTGAAAACAAGTGAAGTGGAAACAAGTGAAGAAGTTTTTGCTCATTTATTTAACATGAAATACAGAAATCTAATTTACATACAATATTAACAGCTGAGTCAATACTTCGTGGAAGCACGTTTGGAGGCAAATACAGCCTTGAGTCGTCCTGGGTGTGTCTGTATCAGCTTAGAGTCGTCCTGGGTGTGTCTGTATCAGCTTAGAGTCGTGCTGGGTGTGTCTGTATCAGCTTTGAGTCGTGTTGGGTGTGTCTGTATCAGCTTAGAGTCGTGTTGGGTGTGTCTGTATCAGCTTAGAGTCGTGTCGGGTGTGTCTGTATCAGCTTTGAGTCGTGTCGGGTGTGTCTGTATCAGCTTTGAGTCGTGTTGGGTGTGTCTGTATCAGCTTTGAGTCGTCCTGGGTGTGTCTGTATCAGCTTTGAGTCGTCCTGGGTGTGTCTGTATCAGCTTTGAGTCGTGTTGGGTGTGTCTGTATCAGCTTTGAGTCGTGTTGGGTGTGTCTGTATCAGCTTTGAGTCGTGTTGGGTGTGTCTGTATCAGCTTTGAGTCGTGTTGGGTGTGTCTGTATCAGCTTTGAGTCGTCCTGGGTGTGTCTGTATCAGCTTTGAGTCGTCCTGGGTGTGTCTGTATCAGCTTTGAGTCGTGTTGGGTGTGTCTGTATCAGCTTTGAGTCGTGTTGGGTGTGTCTGTATCAGCTTTGAGTCGTCTTGGGTATGTCTGTATCAGCTTTGAGTCGTGTTGGGTGTGTCTGTATCAGCTTTGAGTCGTGTCGGGTGTGTCTGTATCAGCTTTGAGTCGTGTCGGGTGTGTCTGTATCAGCTTTGAGTCGTGTTGGGTGTGTCTGTATCAGCTTAGAGTCGTCCTGGGTGTGTCTATCAGCTTAGAGTCGTGTTGGGTGTGTCTGTATCAGCTTAGAGTCGTCCTGATTGGGTTCTTGCCCAATTGCTCAGTTAGGTCAGACAGCCAGCTCTAAGCAGTCTGGGTAGTTCCATATTTTTTAAATTTCCTATGATGGAGACCACTGGGCTCATGGAAACTTCTTCAACACTCTAAACATTTTGTATACCCTTCCCCCAGATATAATTGTGATTAAGCATACAGTATATCTCAGAGCACTACGGACAGCTCCTTGTCTGTATCAGCTTAGAGTCGTCTTGGGTGTGTCTGTATCAGCTTTGAGTCGTGCTGGGTGTGTCTGTATCAGCTTTGAGTCGTGCTGGGTGTGTCTGTATCAGCTTAGAGTCGTGTTGGGTGTGTCTGTATCAGCTTAGAGTCGTGTTGGGTGTGTCTGTATCAGCTTTCTCAAGCTTTCTTAAGTTAGATGGGGAGTGGCGGTGAACAGCAATCTTCAAGTTTTTCCACAGATTTTAAATGGGACTAAGTCTAGGCCACTCAAGGACTTTCACATTCTTGTTCTGAAGCCATTCAAGCGTTGCTTTGGCTGTATGCTTGGGGTCCTTGTCCCGTTGAAACGTCACTCTTTGCTCCCAGTCTAAGGTTGTTTGCGCTCTGAAGCAGGTTCTTATCACAGATTTTCCTGTATTTGGCTCCCTTCATTGTTCCCTCTATTCTTACCAGTCTCTGCTGCTGAAAAGCATCCCCATAGCATGACACTGCCACCACCATGCTTCACAGTAGGGAATGCGTTAAGACAGGCGATGAGCTGTGCCTGTTTTATTCCAGACACTGATTTACATTCACGCCAAAGAGTTATATAATTCGTCCCATCAGACCACAGGATATTTTGCCTTATGCTCTCAGTCTTTTACATGCCTTTTTGCAAACACCAGGTGTGTCGTCATGTACCTTTTCCTCAGGAGTGGCTTCCGTCTGGCCACTCTCCCATACAGCCCAGATTGGTGAAGTGCTGTAGAGACTGTTGTCCTTCTGACAGGTTCTCCCATCTCAGCTAAGGAACTCTGTAGATCTGTTCGAGTGGTCATTGGGTTCTTGCCCAATTGCTCAGTTAGGTCAGACAGCCAGCTCTAGGCAGTCTGGGTAGTTCCATATTTTTTCAATTTCCTATGATGGAGACCATTGGGCTCATGGAAACTTCTTCATCACTCTAAACATGTTTTATACCCTTCCCCCAGATATAATTGTGATTAAGCATACAGTATATCTCAGAGCACTACGGACAGTTCCTTGGACTTGATGCTATAGTTTCTGCTCTGTCAACAAACAGTGGGACTTTATTTACACATACAGCTGTGTTTTTTTCTAAATCATGTCCACATGTAGACTTCAAATCGAGTTGTAGTGACAAACCCAAGGATGATCAAAGGACATTGGATGGAAATTTGTAGCGTCATAGCAAAGAGGTGTGAATACTGATGTAAATTAGATATATTTCTGTATTTCATTTTTCAATATATTTTCAACATTTCTAAAAAACAACATGTTTTCACTTTGTTATTATAAGGTATTGTGTGTAGATAAATGGATTAGAAAAAAACATTAAATCCATTTTAAATTAATGTGTAATAAGTCAAGGGGTACCAGTACTATCACCAATATTGTCCTTCTTAACCGATAAATCGGTACGGGCAGATATTCACTGATAACCGATATTGTCCTTTTTAACCACTGAATCGGTACGGGCAGATATTCACTGATAACCGATATTGTCCTTTTTAACCACTAAATCGGTACGGGCAGATATTCACTGATAACCGATATTGTCCTTTTTAACCACTGAATCGGTACGGGCAGATATTCACTGATAACCGATATTGTCCTTTTTAACCACTAAATCGGTACGGGCAGATATTCACTGATAACCGATATTGTCCTTTTTAACCGCTAAATCAGTACGGGCGGATATTCACTGATAACCGATATTGTCCTTTTTAACCGCTAAATCAGTACGGGCGGATATTCACTGATAACCGATATTGAATAAATAGAATGAAACGAGGGAATCTCATGCTGATCTGAACACCTGCAGCCATTTTGCGTGACATTATTATTATCGTCACAAAGTATGAAATCAACATTTGAAGCATAGTTATTGGACAATTGCTCTTTTGGATCGAAATGTCTGAGAATTCAGAGTAGAAAGATGACACGTTTTCATTTCCCACTCTAAAAAAAACAATATATTGGCATTGGGAACTTTGACCCCCAAAAATCGTAATCGGACCCCGCCCCAAAAAACATATGGATCTGGTTCTAGTAGTTACAATCTGAAAACATACACAGTGTTGTTGACAAATATTGGACAGTTTAATTGGAAAAACCCTTCGAACACACACACACACACACACACACACACACACACAGAGAGAGATCTATAGGAGATGACAAAAACAAGCAGAACGCTCAGTGGACTCCATGTTGATTACCTTTTAAGCAGAGCCCTGTTCCTCCTTGACCTTGTTCTCCGCCTCCATCTCCTCCACGCCAGCCTGGGTCATCAGGTCACCAATGTTCTTCTCCAGGTCATCGATGCGGCCACTCATCTCATCGAGTACTCTTGTCAAGGAAGCGGGAACAACATTCAGGTGCCATGCCTACTATACAAGATATCCCAAACTCCCAAAAGTTCCATAGAACTCCCAAAAGTTCCATAGAACTCCCAAAAGTTCCATAGAACTCCCAAAAGTTCCATAGAACTATGTAGCACCAATCCCTTTGGCCCAATCTGTCTGCTTGTTTACAGCGATCCATCAGTAATACAACGCCGATATTAATGTTCTGTATTTGGAAATGTTAGCAAAAAGTTTAACATTTCACTGTTAGTCTACAACTGTTGTTTAAGAAGCATGTGACAAATACAAGTGATTGATTTACACAATTTGCTTCAAACCCGGGCTGACAAAACCTCCAGGATTGAGTGATTTACATGTATCTGAATGATCAAGTCGTTGATATCATTAGACTACGCTATGAGCAATCCAATTCAATTGTAACATAAAACGGTGTCATTCTAAAAGTCTGTCTTTGATAGCATTGAAATGGTGAAAAAAAAATAGCATTGAAATTGTAAAAAAGGCAGGATATTTCTTCCAATGATCTGGTCTGACATGGTCTGGAATTTATCCTGCATCTGCTGCAGCAATGTCTGGACCTGTAAGAGAGGAGGACAGAACATGTAATCACTGTTTGTTGCAATGTGTGGGTGGACACGTTTATATCCTGTAGCATAGCAGAATCGTATTGCATGCATGCATACTATTGAACTTTGTGGGCGTTGAAGCTGCCTCTGATGCCTACACCGCTGATACCATGGAAACCATGGGGATTTGCAGTTTTGTCGTCAAAAAAAAAAGTCAAGCTTTACAAGCCGGGAACACAATTACGTTTAGCCATCTATCACCCATCTATCAGTTACATTTCAAGAATAATAGCTGTAGCTAGCTAGCTAAACAGGACTAAAACAAGGTAATGTAGCTAAACAGAATTTGACTGCAACTATTTCATTGAGATAAAAAAAAATAAAAAAGTTAATGTTGCTACAAAAACGATTGGGGGAGAAAAAAAGCAGTAACTTTAGCCAGTTAGCCAGCCTGCTAGCTAACGCTAGCTAGTTCTCAGGTTTTCAAATGGGACAGGATATGGCAAGGATTTGGGTCTAATAATAAGACTCACCACCCCAGTCAGGTCCTGTACAGATTTCGGATCCTGGATCTCTGACATTGCACTAAATTCGTGGCGCTGCTGTACTTATAAATCACTGGTTCGTCCGAGACGTCTTCTTCCTTCTCTGCAGTCGAAGCGAAACAACCTTGAATGATTGAGGGAATTATTTTACACTGGCCTGGGTTGAAACGGGCAATGACCGTTTACCTCATCGGGCAAAAACGGAGAGGGAGGAGCGCCCTTCTCAAATGGAGCAGTAATCTGCACCGCTTGGTCATGTTGTCAACAAGGCAGCATGGTGCATCGTCTAGAAACAAACATCATATATTTTCCAATAAAATACATTTTCTAATTAGTTTTAATTGGGATGGCAGATAAAGCGTTTTTCTTTAAATCAAAAGCAATCACATGGGAAAATACATAATCTAACTAATTACTACACGTGCTTGATTACCAAACTTTTGTTTTGAGCCGATTTCGCAATCTGACGGTCAGAGCATGGCACCTGGCTCATGCCCATAAAGCCCGGTTCTAAATGCAATAAACTTTGAGCCGGTGTAAAACACGCTAACACGGGCGCCAGAGCAAGATTAATCGAATCCCTCACTGACGAGCTACAGACCCCCCAACGAGTAAACAGTGAAGCATGCGCATGATAAATCTCGCGAGTTTACCAAAACGGGAAACGAGCAAAAGGTATTGGATTAGAAGCGTTTATAATATAATGCAACAACATTAGTGAGTATTTGGAAGAAATAGAGCAGAACCTGGAACATGATGCATGGCGAACAAGCATTTAGTAGGAATATATATTTCAAATTGCATCCTCCTCGATTTGGTTTATTCGCCATTCATTTTCTGCCGGTTGAATTCACTCAACTCTTGACTTGTTCTTCTCCTGGCTTTGATGAACAAAAGCCTCCCTATCATATAGGTAGGTTGGCTACAGTCCGTTTTTATTTCTCACCTCGTGTTGATTTGTAATTCATGCCAGAATAAGAGCTCAGCAGAAGTTTCAGCTTTGAAATAGGTTACAGTTTACTGTCTGACTGATTTGCAGTTAAAAAGTAAATAAACAAAACTACAACAACATCTTACAGATTCTGTTTAGGGCCTACCTATATGCACTATTGAACTAACGGAACTAAAGTCTGACGTTATGTTCGGTGCATTGGATCAGAGTCTACTGGTGGAAAGCTGTGCTGTGGTGTCCTATTCGTTGTGAGAGACATGGACAACAGACTGGGTCTGGGTGATGAAGAGGAGGGAGATGTGGGGACCCTGTGGCACTCTTTGGACTGGCTGACGTCCTGTGTGATGGTGGCTGGAGGGGCTCTGCCCTACGCCTCACAGTACCGGCAGATCCTTCGGACCAAGAACACAGACGGCTTCTCTACACGCGTCTGCCTGGTTCTGCTGGTCGCTAACATCCTCCGCATCCTCTTCTGGCGAGTGGGTTTGGGTGTTTGGGGGTAAGGTTTACCTGGAGATAATGCAGTGTCAGGTTTTCCGCTAATGTGTGTGTATGTATGTGTGTGTGTCTGCCTGTTTGTTTGTTTGTGTGTGTGCGTGCGTGCGTGCGTGCGTGTGTGTGTGTATGTATGTGTGCGTGCGTGCGTGTGTGTGTATGTATGTGTGTGCGTCTGCCTGCCTGTTTGTGTGTGTGTGTGCATCTGCCTGTGTGTGTGTGTGTGTGTGTGTGTGTGTATGTATGTGTGTGCGTCTGCCTGTTTGTGTGTGTGTGTATTATGTGTGTGCGTCTGCCTGTTTGTGTGTGTGTGTGTGTGTGTGTGTATGTATGTGTGTGCGTCTGCCTGTTTGTGTGTGTGTGTATGTATGTGTGTGCATCTGCCTGTTTGTGTGTGTGTGTGTGCGTGTGTGTGTATATGTATGTGTGGGCATCTGCCTGTTTGTGTGTGTGTGTATATGTATGTGTGTGTATATGTATGTGTGTGCGTCTGCCTGTTTGTGTGTGTGTGTGTGTGTGTGTGTGTGTGTGTTTTCACACCTGCAGGTTTGGGAAGCAGTTTGAGGTGACTCTGCTCCTGCAGAGTGTGGTGATGATTCTCACCATGCTGGTGATGCTCAACCTCTGCTGCTCTGTGCAGAACACCAACCGTATCAGCACCAAACAGCACCACATCACAGGTAACAGCAACCCTATAGCACCCGTAGAATAACTATCTAACAGCCATCTGACTACGGCTCCAGGCGTTTGATTACGTTGAAAGCTTGTAGCAAAGGCTAACGACATCCTTTTAAAAACCATAAGACACCCATCTACCACCCATCTACCACCCATCTACCACCCATCTACCACCCATCTATCACCCATCTATCACCCATCTATCCACCACTTAATAACCATCCAGCCACCTCTGCAGCTGTTCTATTGTTTCACCACTAGAGGGAGATATTGGGGAGGAAAGAGGAAACAAAAACCTTACATTGTTTACCTTCTGTCTGTGTCTGTCTGTGTCTCTGTCTCTCTGTCTGTATCTATGTCTCTCTGTCTGTGTCTGTCTGTCTGTATCTATCTCTCTCTGTATCTATGTCTCTCTGTCTGTGTCTCTGTCTGTATCTATGTATCTCTCTCTGTATCTATGTCTCTCTGTCTGTATCTCTGTCTCTGTGTCTATGTCTCTCTGTCTGTGTCTATGTCTCTCTGTCTATGTCTCTCTGTCTGTGTCTGTCTGTGTCTCTGTCTCTCTGTCTGTGTCTGTCTCTCTGTCTGTGTCTCTGTCTCTGTCTCTCTGTCTGTATCTATGTCTCTCTGTCTGTCTCTCTGTCTCTCTGTCTGTGTCTATGTCTCTCTGTCTGTATCACTGTCTCTCTGTCTGTGTCTGTCTCTCTCTCTGTCTGTGTCTATGTCTCTCTGTGTCTCTGTCTCTCTCTCTCTGTCTGTATCTCTGTCTCTCTGTCTGTTTCTGTCTCTCTGTCTGTATCTCTGTGTCTGTGTCTCTGTCTCTCTCTCTCTCTGTCTGTATCTCTGTGTCTGTGTCTCTCTCTCTCTCTCTGTATCTCTGTGTCTGTGTCTCTGTCTGTCTGTGTCTCTGTCTGTGTTTCTCTGTGTCTCTGTCTCGCTCTCTCTCTCCATCCACCCCATCTCTCTCTCTATCAGATCTGGAACCACGGTTCTTTTGGAGCTGGGATGGCTTTGAGGACTACCTCATCTTCCTGTTGGCCTTCACGCTTCCCTGTGCCTTCACCACCCTTCTCCTCCTGGACTCCTCTCTGTTTGTGGAGTCCCTGGGCTTCCTGGCCGTGCTGACGGAGGCCATGCTGGGACTACCACAGCTGCTCCAGAACCAACGCAACCACTCCACCACCGGCATGAGGTGAGGCTGAGGAAACAAACACATTTTCTTCAGGAAATTAACCCGCTCTACTCAGATAATGGTTACCAGCTCTCACTCACCTGCTTCTCTCAGCCACCCTATCAGCCGTCACTCACCTGCTTCTCTCTGCATCACCCTATCAGCCGTCACTCACCTGCTTCTCTCAGCATCCCCTACCAGCCCTCACTCACCTGCTTCTCTCAGCATCGCCTATCAGCCATCACTCACCTGCTTCTCTCAGCATCGCCTATCAGCCATCACTCACCTGCTTTTCTCAGCATCCCCTACCAGCTCTCACTCACCTGCTTCTCTCAGCATCCCCTACCAGCCCTCACTCACCTGCTTCTCTCAGCATCGCCTATCAGCCATCACTCACCTGCTTCTCTCAGCATCGCCTATCAGCCATCACTCACCTGCTTCTCTCAGCATCCCCTACCAGCTCTCACTCACCTGCATCTCTCAGCATCCCCTACCAGCCCTCACTCACCTGCTTCTCTCAGCATCGCCTATCAGCCATCACTCACCTGCTTCTCTCAGCATCCACTACCAGCCCTCACTCACCTGCTTCTCTCTGTCCGCTCTTCATGCCCATCTATTCCTCTCTGTTTTATATTCTAATGCAGCCGTGATGACGAGCGGGGATGCAGACCCTGATGAGTGTTTTGTTGTTGAACATGTTATACATTGGAGCAGAGCGAGCCAACTTGACACATTGTCTAATTGAATTGCCTGGTATAACCAAGAGCACGGGCCAGTCTGAGTAGGCTTTGCAATTACACGTTTGCTAGCCTGTCACACAGTCTCTTGAGTGCCAGAGGAAAAATGGAGCACAGCTTCGCGACAGGCATGTCTTCAGCGTTACAGAAAGGAAAACGCCTCGTCTCAAAAAACACGAGACATTTTTACCAGAGCCACCATTTTTTTTCTGCACGATTTCGTGCGCATTTGATATAATTTCACAGAACCACGTCGCGGGCCGTTTTTAAACTAATCCCGGGCCGCTAATTATTGGTTTGATAACAAACAACGTCATGTTCAATCATGTTACCTAGCTAGCTAACAACCTGGTAACTTCACACTAGGTTTAGGCACATCTGATTGGTCCAGGAAGAAAGGAAAAGGGTTTGCTACTAGTGAGATGTGATTCCAAGGTAGGATTCATATAGACCTAATGGGAGACTATATAGGATTCATATAGACCTAATGGGAGACTAAACTATATAGGATTCATATAGGTCTAATGGGAGACTAAACTATATAGGATTCATATAGGTCTAATGGGAGACTAAACTATATAGGATTCATATAGGCCTAATGGGAGACTATATAGGATTCATAAAGGCCTAATGGGAGACTATATAGGATTCATATAGGCCTAATGGGAGACTAAACTATATAGGATTCATATAGGTCTAATGGGAGACTAAACTATATAGGATTCATATAGGTCTAATGGGAGACTAAACTATATAGGATTCATATAGGTCTAATGGGAGACTAAACTATATAGGATTCATATAGGCCTAATGGGAGACTAAACTCTATAGGATTCATATAGACCTAATGGGAGACTAAACTATATAGGATTCATAAAGGCCTAATGGGAGACTAAAATATATAGGATTCATAAAGGCCTAATGGCAGACTAAACTCTATAGGATTCATATAGGCCTAATGGGAGACTAAACTCTATAGGATTCATATAGGCCTAATGGGAGACTAAACTATATAGGATTCATAAAGGCCTAATGGGAGACTAAAATATATAGGATTCATAAAGGCCTAATGGCAGACTAAACTCTATAGGATTCATATAGGCCTAATGGGAGACTAAACTATATAGGATTCATAAAGGCCTAATGGGAGACTAAAATATATAGGATTCATAAAGGCCTAATGGCAGACTAAACTCTATAGGATTCATATAGGCCTAATGGGAGACTATATAGGATTCATATAGGTCTAATGGGAGACTATATAGGATTCATAAAGGCCTAATGGGAGACTATATAGGATTCATAAAGGCCTAATGGGAGACTATATAGGATTCATAAAGGCCTAATGGGAGACTATATAGGATTCATAAAGGCCTAATGGGAGACTATATAGGATTCATAAAGGCCTAATGGGAGACTATATAGGATTCATAAAGGTCTAATGGGAGACTATATAGGATTCATAAAGGCCTAATGGGAGACTATATAGGATTCATAAAGGCCTAATGGGAGACTATATAGGATTCATATAGGCCTAATGGGAGACTGACTATATAGGATTCATAAAGGCCTAATGGGAGACTATATAGGATTCATAAAGGTCTAATGGGAGACTATATAGGATTCATAAAGGTCTAATGGGAGACTATATAGGATTCATATAGGCCTAATGGGAGACTAAACTCTATAGGATTCATATAGACCTAATGGGAGACTAAACTATATAGGATTCATAAAGGCCTAATGGGAGACTAAAATATATAGGATTCATAAAGGCCTAATGGGAGACTAAAACATATAGGATTCATATAGGCCTAATGGGAGACTAAAATATATAGGATTCATATAGGCCTAATGGGAGACTATATAGGATTCATATAGGCCTAATGGGAGACTATATAGGATTCATATAGGTCTAATGGGAGACTATATAGGATTCATGTAGGCCTAATGGGAGACTATATAGGATTCATAAAGGTCTAATGGGAGACTAAACTATATAGGATTCATAAAGGTCTAATGGGAGACTAAACTATATAGGATTCATAAAGGCCTAATGGCAGACTAAACTCTATAGGATTCATATAGGCCTAATGGGAGACTATACTATATAGGATTCATATAGGCCTAATGGGAGACTATATAGGATTCATATAGGCCTAATGGGAGACTATATAGGATTCATATAGGTCTAATGGGAGACTATATAGGATTCATGTAGGCCTAATGGGAGACTATATAGGATTCATAAAGGTCTAATGGGAGACTAAACTATATAGGATTCATAAAGGCCTAATGGCAGACTAAACTCTATAGGATTCATATAGGCCTAATGGGAGACTAAACTATATAGGATTCATATAGGCCTAATGGCAGACTAAACTATATAGGATTCATATAGGCCTAATGGGAGACTAAAATATATAGGATTCATATAGGCCTAATGGGAGACTAAACTATATAGGATTCATGTAGGCCTAATGGCAGACTAAAATATATAGGATTCATATAGGCCTAATGGAAGACTATATAGGATTCATAAAGGTCTAATGGGAGACTAAACTATATAGGATTCATAAAGGCCTAATGGCAGACTAAACTCTATAGGATTCATATAGGCCTAATGGGAGACTAAACTATATAGGATTCATATAGGCCTAATGGGAGACTAAACTATATAGGATTCATATAGGCCTAATGGGAGACTAAAATATATAGGATTCATATAGGCCTAATGGCAGACTAAACTATATAGGATTCATATAGGCCTAATGGAAGACTATACTATATAGGATTCATATAGGCCTAATGGGAGACTAAACTATATAGGATTCATAAAGGCCTAATGGGAGACTAAAATATATAGGATTCATATAGGCCTAATGGGAGACTAAACTATATAGGATTCATATAGGCCTAATGGCAGACTAAACTCTATAGGATTCATATAGGCCTAATGGCAGACTAAACTATATAGGATTCATATAGGCCTAATGGAAGACTATACTATATAGGATTCATATAGGTCTAATGGGAGACTATATAGGATTCATATAGGCCTAATGGGAGACTATATAGGATTCATATAGGCCTAATGGGAGACTATATAGGATTCATATAGGCCTAATGGAAGACTAAACTATATAGGATTCATATAGGCCTAATGGAAGACTAAACTATATAGGATTCATATAGGCCTAATGGAAGACTAAACTATATAGGATTCATATAGGCCTAATGGAAGACTAAACTATATAGGATTCATATAGGCCTAATGGGAGACTAAACTATATAGGATTCATATAGGCCTAATGGGAGACTAAACTCTATAGGATTCATATAGGCCTAATGGGAGACTAAACTCTATAGGATTCATAAAGGCCTAATGGGAGACTAAACTATATAGGATTCATATAGGCCTAATGGAAGACTAAACTATATAGGATTCATATAGGCCTAATGGGAGACTAAACTATATAGGATTCATATAGGCCTAATGGGAGACTAAACTATATAGGATTCATATAGGCCTAATGGGAGACTAAACTATATAGGATTCATATAGGCCTAATGGGAGACTAAACTATATAGGATTCATATAGGCCTAATGGCAGACTAAACTATATAGGATTCATATAGGCCTAATGGGAGACTAAACTATATAGGATTCATATAGGCCTAATGGCAGACTAAACTATATAGGATTCATGTAGGCCTAATGGGAGACTATACTATAAAACAACTATTTTTCTTGGGCTACTTAAATTCTGTTTGGTGCCTAAGGTTTTTTTAAAAGTTGGGAGCAGTTTGTTTGTGGGAGACAGAGAGAGATTGGTGTGTGTGTATTTATGAAAACTAGGGGGGTGGGGTGTGTGTGTATTTATGAGAATGAGGGGAGGGGGTGTGTGTTTAATTGATGAGGAAAAACGGGTTACAGCCACTTTTTTTTTTTATTTTACCTTTATTTAACGAGGCAAGTCAGTTAAGAACAAATTCTTATTTTCAATGACGGCCTAGGAACAGTGGGTTAACTGCCTTGTTCAGGGGCAGAACGACAGATTTGTACCATGTCAGCTCGGGGATTTGAACTTGCAACCTTCCAACGCCCTAACCACTAGGCTACCCTGCCGCCCCATATCATTATGCATGTTTCCTTCCTGCCATATCTCCAGACCAATCACAGCTAGGCCTTTGGATATGAGCCAATCAGCCAATCAATGCAGCATTCTATTGTATAGTGAACAATGTGTTGTATTGACTAGAAGGGTCAAGTTAAATTCAATGTGTTGTATTGACTAGAAGGGTCAAGTTAAATTCAATGTGTTGTATTGACTAGAAGGGTCAAGTTAAATTCAATGTGTTGTATTGACTAGAAGGGTCAAGTTAAATTCAATGTGTTGTATTGACTAGAAGGGTCAAGTTAAATTCAATGTGTTGTATTGACTAGAAGGGTCAAGTTAAATTCAATGTGTTGTATTGACTAGAAGGGTCAAGTTAAATTCAATGTGTTGTATTGACTAGAAGGGTCAAGTTAAATTCAATGTGTTGTATTGACTAGAAGGGTCAAGTTAAATTCAATGTGTTGTATTGACTAGAAGGGTCAAGTTAAATTCAATGTGCTGTATTGACTAGAAGGGTCAAGTTAAATTCAATGTGTTGTATTGACTAGAAGGGTCAAGTTAAATTCAATGTGCTTTATTGACTAGAAGGGTCAAGTTAAATTCAATGTGTTGTATTGACTAGAAGGGTCAAGTTAAATTCAATGTGTTGTATTGACTAGAAGGGTCAAGTTAAATTCAATGTGTTGTATTGACTAGAAGGGTGAATATCAGTGACAGTTTTTTGTGTAATGCATAGGCAGAACATTTAGAAAATGAGAGAACAAGCTCTTCTAAATTTCATTTAAAAATACATTATATTTCCTAGCAACAACCGATTTTAAATGAATTTGCCCATGGAGTTTAGAGGATGCAATATATATTTATTTATTTGATTTCATTTTATTTCACCTTTATTTAACCAGGTAGGCTAGTTGAGAACACCTCTATTTAACCAGGTAGGCTAGTTGAGAACACCTCTATTTAACCAGGTAGGCTAGTTGAGAACACCTCTATTTAACCAGGTAGGCTAGTTGAGAACACCTCTATTTAACCAGGTAGGCTAGTTGAGAACACCTCTATTTAACCAGGTAGGCTAGTTGAGAACACCTCTATTTAACCAGGTAGGCTAGTTGAGAACACCTCTATTTAACCAGGTAGGCTAGTTGAGAACACCTCTATTTAACCAGGTAGGCCAGTTGAGAACACCTCTATTTAACCAGGTAGGCTAGTTGAGAACACCTTTATTTAACCAGGTAGGCTAGTTGAGAACACCTTTATTTAACCAGGTAGTCCAGTTGAGAACACCTTTATTTAACCAGGTAGGCTAGTTGAGAACACCTCTATTTAACCAGGTAGGCTAGTTGAGAACACCTTTATTTAACCAGGTAGGCTAGTTGAGAACACCTTTATTTAACCAGGTAGGCTAGTTGAGAACACCTTTATTTAACCAGGTAGGCTAGTTGAGAACACCTTTATTTAACCAGGTAGGCTAGTTGAGAACACCTTTATTTAACCAGGTAGGCTAGTTGAGAACACCTCTATTTAACCAGGTAGGCTAGTTGAGAACACCTCTATTTAACCAGGTAGGCTAGTTGAGAACACCTCTATTTAACCAGGTAGGCTAGTTGAGAACACCTCTATTTAACCAGGTAGGCTAGTTGAGAACACCTCTATTTAACCAGGTAGGCTAGTTGAGAACACCTCTATTTAACCAGGTAGGCTAGTTGAGAACACCTCTATTTAACCAGGTAGGCTAGTTGAGAACACCTCTATTTAACCAGGTAGGCTAGTTACAACTGCAACCTGGTCAAGATAAAGCAAAGCAGTGTGACACAGACAACAACACAGAGTTACACACGGAGTAAACAATAAACAAGTCAATAACACAATAAAACAAGTCAATGACACAGTAGAAAAAAAAGAAAGTCTATATACAGTGTGTGCAAAAGGCATGATGAGGTAGGCAATAAAAAGGCCATAGGAGTGAATAATTACTGCTTTAAATTGTCCTTTCCCAGGCCCCAGACTTGGTTAGTCCGGCCATGAGCTGCTGCAGTAAAACTCCTGGTATGCTTGTAGTTGATGAACGTTTTTCTTTCTCGTGAGGTGAAGCTAATGAGTGTTTACTCTGACGAGAGCTATCCTCTGAAACGCGTTCCAGCCGTACCCTGAGACACACTAACTAACCTACTAAATTAACTAAGTTTGTCTCAAAATGGCACCGTATTCCCTACCTATAATGCAATGCACCTACACAGTGCACTATCTGGGGAATAAGTTGGCATTTGGATGTGAGCCAATAATACTCAGATGACACCCGGCTGTCTGCCAAAACCTGGTGGTTATGATAATGAAGAAGCACCATTAAGTTAAGTCAACAACCATTGTAGAGTTGAGGTCACGATGATGTTAGACTGTCAACCATGCCATGCTCCTCTGTTTAAATTGGATAAGATAGATAATCTACGTATACAGATGCTAAGCTAATACCAGTTTGTGGCTTGGCACAATGTAAAGTTGAGGTCACGATGATGTGAGACTCTCAGCCTTGCCATGCTTCTCTGTTTAAATTGGATATGATAGATAATCATTAAGATAAGCTACATATACAGATAATAAGCTAATACCAGTTTGTGGCTTGGCACATTGCAGAGTTGAGGTCACGATGATGTGAGACTGTCAGCCTCGCCATGCTTCTCTGTTTAAATTGGACAAGATAGATAAGCTACGTATACAGATGCTAAGCTAATACCGGTTTGTGGCTTGGCACAGGGAGAACGGTGCGACTGCAGACCGCAATTCATCTGCAGGAATTCCTCTTTATACTTCGTTGGGTAAAAATGTTATGCTATGACTCTGGGAGGCAAGTGCACTCCAGTACAGTAGGGGGCGGTAACCGTATGCTCGCCAGACCTAAAGAATACTCCGGTACACATTAGGGAGCCGGCATCGTGTGCTAGCTAGTCCTAAAGAGAACTCTGCTACACCTTCTGGGTGTCATAGGGCTATAGGGCCATGTTGGGCTGTCTCAGACACCAGTCAGCCTGGCCTACAGACCTTCTGGGTGTCATAGGGCCAGGTTGGGCTGCCTCAGACACCAGTCAGCCTGGCCTACAGACCTTCTGGGTGTCATAGGGCTATAGGGCCAGGTTGGACTGCCTCAGACACCAGTCAGCCTGGCCTACAGACCTTCTGGGTGTCATAGGGCCCATGTTGGACTGCCTCAGACACCAGTCAGCCTGTCCTACAGACCTTCTGGGTGTCATAGGGCTATAGGGCCAGGTTGGACTGCCTCAGACACCAGTCAGCCTGGCCTACAGACCTTCTGGGTGTCATAGGGCCCATGTTGGACTGCCTCAGACACCAGTCAGCCTGGCCTACAGACCTTCTGGGTGTCATAGGGCCCATGTTGGACTGTCTCAGACACCAGTCAGCCTGTCCTACAGACCTTCTGGGTGTCATAGGGCTATAGGGCCAGGTTGGACTGCCTCAGACATCAGTCAGCCTGTCCTACAGACCTTCTGGGTGTCATAGGGCCCATGTTGGACTGTCTCAGACATCAGTCAGCCTGTCCTACAGACCTTCTGGGTGTCATAGGGCTATAGGGCCCATGTTGGACTGTTTCAGACACCAGTCGGACCTATTTGACACTGATGATCAATAAGGACCTCTTGAGTTCGGTGCTCAAACCGATCTAAAAGACACACCTGGAGGCAAACAGGTGCAGCACCATGTTTCCTCTTCTCAGTGACTCTGTCATTCAAAGGGATGGTCAATGATCCTGTTTTCTTATTGACATGTTTTCTGTCTTCAGTGTGAACATGGTCCTACTGTGGATGGCCGGGGACAGCTTCAAGACGGCCTACTTTGCCCTGAAGGAGAGCCCGCTCCAGTTCCTGTTGTGTGGGTTGACTCAGGTACTGGTGGATCTGGCTATCCTCTATCAAGTGTGTCTCTACAGCCAAGACCACTGGGACAAACTGGCTTAACTAACTCTAACCCTAGCTAACTCTAACCCTAGCTATCACTAGCTAACTCTAACCCTAGCTATCACTAGCTAACTCTAACCCTAGCTAACTCTAGCGCACCGCTAACTAAGCTAGCCGTTTCACATCCGTTACACCTAGCTATCACTAGCTAACTCTAGCTAACTCTAACCCTAGCTATCACTAGCTAACTCTAGCCCTAACTAACTCTAGCCCTAACTAACTCTAGCCCTAACTAACCCTAACTAACTCTAACCCTAACTAACCCTAGCTTGGAGAGGAGTAGAAGGTGCTCAACTAAGGTGAGATGAGGTTCAACCTGGCCACATCTACATAATGTTTATGATGGTACACTGGTAACCAAAACAAACTGTTTCTGTCAGTTTGTTAGCGTTTTGTTGCATTTCCTGTCTACTGACAACAGCTACAGGGTCAACAACACATGTCAACACAGGAAGAGCCACCAGTAGGAGTCAGACATAACAGTCGTATACTACAATACCAAGCACAGATATACTGAGTGGACAAAACATTAGGAACACCTGCTCTTTCCACGACACAGACTGACCAGGTGAATCCAGGTGAAAGCTATGATCCCTTATTGATGTACCTTGTTAAATCCACTTCAATCAGTGTAGATGAAGGGGAGGAGTCAGGTTAAAGGTCTTTTTAAAAAATTGAGGCAATTGAGACATGGATTGTGTTCGTGTGCCATTCAGAGGGTGAACGGGCAAGAAATGAATATTTAAGTGCCTTTTTAAACGGGGTATGTCAAGAACTGCAACGCTGCTGGAGTTTTCACGCTGAATAGTTTCCTGTGTGTTTCAAGAACGGTCCACCACCCAAAGGACATCCAGCCAACTTGACACAACTGTGGAAGTATTGGAGTCAACATGGGCCAGAATCCCTGTGGAAGGCTTTCAACACCTTGTAGAGTCCCTGTGGAAGGCTTTCAACACCTTGTAGAGTCCACGACCTGACAAGTTGAGGCTGTTCTGAGGGCTAAAGTGGAGGAGGGGTGTTCCTAATGTTTTGTATATACTCACTGTAGTTCACAGGAGTGAACAACCATTTCTTTTCAAGCAAATGTTGATTGATCTTCATGAGAAGAGCAGTATTTATGAAGTTGCCAGGTTTCTCATTTTAATGTTTTCATGTATTTATTTGGGTCCTTTTTAGTTTTTTCTATTCAAGTTGTTTTGACTTGAGTTGTATGAGAAGTGTTCAGTATTTAGGAAGTTGTTCATTAATGTCATATTATATTTATATTTTGTGAATCTGTTTTTTTATTTTTGATGTTGATACAGTTATTTATTGGTCGGCCAGTCCTCGGGTCGCTCTTCTTAAATGCTTCATGTCTTCACATTAATGCATACTACCTGCTTCAAGTATACTTCCAGGATAAGAACACAATTTGTGTTTTTTTAAAAGTGTTGTTCATGAAAATAAACGTGACATCATCATGTTTCTTGTTTCCTTATTATTGTCCTCTGCCTCCGTGTCAGATATAAATACCCTGTTGTGATAGCGACACTGGGGGACATCTATCTAGATGTTGTATTGAATACACTGTTACCTATGGAGGTTCCTGTTAGGGGGACGTTGTTCCAATGTCCTCAATGTCCTGGCCTGCTGCTGGGAGAATCTCACACACACACGGAGAGATTTACACACACACAGAGAGATTCACACACACACACACACACACGGAGAGATTTACACACACACGGAGAGATTCTCACACACACACACACACACACACAGAGATTCATACACACACGGAGAGATTCTCACACACACACACGGAGAGATTCTCACACACACACACACGGAGAGATTCACACACACACGGAGAGATTCACACACACACACACACAGAGATTCATACACACACGGAGAGATTCTCACACACACACACGGAGAGATTCTCACACACACACACACGGAGAGATTCACACACACACGGAGAGATTCACACACACACACACGGAGAGATTCACACACACATGGAGAGATTCTCACCCACACACACGGAGAGATTCTCACACACACACGGAGAGATTCACACACACACACACACGGAGAGATTCACACACACATGGAGAGATTCTCACACACACACACACGGAGAGATTCACACACACACACGGAGAGATTCACGCACACACACACACGGAGAGATTCACACACACACGGAGAGATTCTCACACACACGGAGAGATTCACACACACACACACGGAGAGATTCACACACACACGGAGAGATTCACACACACACACGGAGAGATTCTCACACACACACGGAGAGATTTGTGAGGAAACCACGCCCCTAACATATAGGCCGACGCCCCGATTATTTAAATGTTCACTTAAAGAGTTGAGGAAACCACGCCCCTAACATATAGGCCACCGCCCGATTATTTAAATGTTCACTAAAAGAGGAAAGAACACCTTTGTGAATTGAAAATAACCATCGAAGAGCTCAAATGGTTCTTTTAGTCATTATGGTTCCACATAGAACCCTCACCCTTCCCAAAGAACCCTTGAGGAACCCTCTTTTCTTAGTGTGTGGTAGTTTATCGGCTACAGACTAAACACAGCCGGTTGTGTAGTATTGTGTTTTAAACACGGCGCAGCTCTCATCACTTGTAACTAAGCCTGTAAACATGTACACAACAACATCCGTGTTCTCCAGGGTGACTGGGGATTAGAATCAGACAAGCAGAAGGGATCAGGGAGTTGTGTTTCATTCCCACAGGAGAAGAGGAGGGAGATTGTGATGTAATGACATTTCCATTCGGTCTCTGTCTCTCTCTCCCTCTCTCTCTTTGTCTCTCTCTGCCTTTCTCTCTCTCTCTGTCTCTCTCTGTCTCTCTCTGCCTTTCTCTCTCTCTCTTTGTCTCTCTCTGCCTTTGTCTCTCTCTGCCTTCGTCTCTCTCTGCCTTCGTCTCTCTCTGCCTTTTTCTCTCTCTGTCTCTCTCTCGCTCCTTCTCTATATATCTCTCGGTCTCTCTCACTCTTTGGCTCTCTCTCTCTGACTCTCTCTCTCTGGCTCTCTGTCTGTCTGTCCGTCCGCCCGCCCGCCCACCCGTCCGTCTGTCTGTCTTCCTCTGCATCCTCTCCACTGTGTATCTTCCTGTAGCTCCCTGATCTGTGTGTGGCACTCCTCTGTGTGTGTCAGGGCGTGCCTCTCTGTCTCTCTCTCTCTCTCTCTCTACCGTGTGTTTGCGTGCTAAGGCAGAGAGAGGGGAGACGACTGCCAGCTGATCCTGTCAGCAGAAAGACAGACCAGTGCAACAATGCAAGGCTGACAGCCACCATCTTCCCTCCTCCCTCCACCTCCTCCACTATGGCCCCTGGCCTCAGCTCGGATACAGGGACCAATCTGCATCCCAAATATCACCCTATTCTCTTTATAGTCCACTGCTTTTGACCAGGGCCCATAGAGAATAGGATTTAAAAGTAGTGCACTACATATGGAATAGGGTATTTGTATTGTATTGTGGATCTCCGTTAGCTTCTGCCAAGGCCGTCCTCTTGGGATGTATACCGTGTTGTTTTCTATTGGTCAACAAATCATTGTACAGGAAGCAGGAACAAGGTGAATTGCTACAACACATGACCCCCTCACAGGACCTCCTCACAGGACCTCCTCACATGACCTCCTCACATGACCCCCTCGCATGACCTCCTCACATGAACTCCTCGCATTGGCCTAGCGTCGCCCGGGTTAGGGAGGGCTTGGTCGGTAGGGGTGTCCTTGTCTCATCGCGCACCAGCGACTCCTGTGGCGGGCTGGGCGCAGTGTACGCTAACCAAGGTGGCCAGGTGCACGGTGTTTCCTCCGGCGCATTGGTGCGGCTGGCTTCCGGGTTGGATGCGCGCTGTGTTAAAGAAGCAGTGCGGCTTGGTTGGTTGTGTATCGGAGGACGCATGACTTTCAACCTTCGTCTCTCCCGAGCCCGTACGGGAGCGATGAGACAAGATAGTAGCTACTACAACAATTGGATACTACGAAATTGGGGAGAAAAAAGGGGTAAAATTCAAAAAAAAAAAAAAAAAAAGGTATCTCTGACTAACAGATGCACATCTGTATTCCCAGTTATGTGAAATCCATAGGGGCCTAATTTATTTATTTCAATTGACTGATTTCCTTATGTGAACTATAACTCAGTAAAATCTCTGACATTTTGCATGTTGTGTTTTTATGTTTGTTCAGTACATTTGATCCTTCAAAGGAGAAGACTGCCCCAGCCAGAGACAACATTCAATAGGCTTGTTAAGGTTATCATCTTAATAAACCCAGGGTAACAACATTCAATAGGCTTGTTAAGGTTATCATGTTAATAAACCCAGGGTAACAACATTCAATAGGCTTGTTAAGGTTATCATCTTAATAAACCCAGGGTAACAACATTCCATAGGCTTGTTCAGGTTCTCCTCTTAATAAACCCAGGGTAACAACATTCCATAGGCTTGTTCAGGTTCTCCTCTTAATAAACCCAGGGTAACAACATTCCATAGGCTTGTTAAGGTTATCATGTTAATAAACCCAGGGTAACAACATTCAATAGGCTTGTTAAGGTTATCATCTTAATAAACCCAGGGTAACAACATTCCATAGGCTTGTTCAGGTTCTCCTCTTAATAAACCCAGGGTAACAACATTCCATAGGCTTGTTAAGGTTATCATGTTAATAAACCCAGGGTAACAACATTCAATAGGCTTGTTAAGGTTATCATGTTAATAAACCCAGGGTAACAACATTCCATAGGCTTGTTCAGGTTCTCCTCTTAATAAACCCAGGGTAACAACATTCCATAGGCGTGTTAAGATTATCCTCTTAATAAACCCAGGGTAACAACATTCCATAGGCTTGTTAATGTTATCATTTTAAACCCAGGATCCAAATCAAACCGATCAATGGTGACAAACCTGGGTCAGATATTTTAGACTCATGTGGGCTGTAATTGAATTAGCAGGGAACCGGTCAATGTACACACTGGCTGCATTACATAGGGAATAGACTGACGTATGGGACTGAGTTACTTCTCAAATGTGAATAAAGAGTGACACTGTAGATTATGCTTCCAAATCAACAGATCTCACGGTTATCCACTGGAGACAGAGATTATTGTTTAGAAAGATTTGCATTTGAAAAAAAACAAAAACATGTTTTTTTCAAAAATGCCTTGCTACAGGCACAATGTTAATGTGACAAACTCTCGCCAGGTGACGCCAACTGCCATGTTCGTTATAGCTAGCAATCGTCTAACAATAACCCATGAATTACAGTACAAGGCAAAAGTTTGGACACGCCTATTCGTCCATATTATGTCACGAACAGCTCAAATAAGCAAAGAGAAACGACAGTCCATCATTACTTTAAGACATGAAGGTCAGTCAATAAGGAAAATTTCAAAACTTTTAATGTTTCTTCAAGTGCAGTCACAAAAACCATCAAGCGCTATGATGAAACTGGCTCTCGTGAGGACCGCCACAGGAAAGGAAGACCCAAAATTACCTCTGCTGCAAAGGATAATTTTCTTAGAGTTACCAGCCACAGAAATTGCAGTCCAAATAAATGTTTCACAGAGTTCAAGTAACAGACACATCTCAACATCAACTGTTCAGAGGAGACTTTGTGAATCAGGCCTTCATGGTCGAATTGCTGCAAAGAAACCACTACTAGAGGACACCAATGAGAAGAAGAGGGCCAAGAAACACGAGCAGTGGACATTAGACCGGTGGAAATCTGTTCTTTGATCTGATGAGTCCAAATTTGAGATTTTTGGTTCCAACCGCCTTGTCTTTGTGAAATGCAGAGTAGGTGAACGGATGACCTCCGCATGTGTGGTTCCCACCGTGAAGCATGGAGGTGGAGGTGTGTGGTTCCCACCGTGAAGCATGAAGGAGGAGGTGTGATGGCGTGGGGGTGCTTTGCTGGTGACGCTGTCTGTGATTTATTTAGAATTCAAGGCACACTTAACCAGCATGGCTACCACAGCATTCTGCAACGATACGCCATCCCATCTGGTTTGCGCTTAGTGGGACTATCATTTGTTTTTCAACAGGACAATGACCCCACACCTCCAGGCTGTAAGGGCTATTTGACCAAGAAGGAGAGTGATGGTATTTTACCAAATAGGGCTATCTTCTGAATACCACTCCTACCTTGTCACAACACAACTGATTGGCTCAAACACATTTTTTATTTGTTTATTTTTTTTATTTTACCTTTATTTAACTAGGCAAGTCAGTGAAGAACAAATTCTTATTTTCAATGACGGCCTAGGAACAGTGGGTTAGCTGCCTTGTTCAGGGGCAGAACGACAGATTTGTACCTTGTCAGCTCGGGGGTTTGAACTTGCAACCTTCCGGTTACTAGTTCAACTCTCTAAACACTAGGCTACCCTGCCACCCCAAAGAGGGGGAGATCCTCAATGGGCATTAAGAAGGAAAGAAATTCCACAAATTATGGGACACCTGTTAAATGAAATGGTTCCCACCGTAAAGCATGGAGGAGGAGGTGGTGTGATGGTGTGGGTGTGCTTTGCTGGTGACACTGTCAGGGATTTATTTAGAATTCAAGTCACACTTAACCGGTGTGGGGGCGGCAGGGTAGCCTAGTGGTTAGAGTGTTGGACTAGTAACCGGAAAGTTGTAAGTTCAAACCCCCGAGCTGACAAGGTACAAATCTGTCGTTCTGCCCCTGAACAGGCAGTTAACCCACTGTTCCTAGGCCGTCATTGAAAATAAGAATTTGTTCTTAACTGACTTGCCTAGTTAAATAAAGGTAAAATTTAAAAAAAAAACACCATGGTTACCACAGCATTCTGCAGTGAGTCTCACATTCTCTGCTTTCTCTTTGCTGTGTGTGTGTGTGTGTGTGTGTGTGTGTGTCAGTCAGATGTCCTCTCCTGTGGCTGGATTAACAGTAATCCTTGATATTCATCATCCAGGGATCACAGGCCAACTCATTAATAATCACTATCATCACACTCCTCCCCTGTCCTCACCCTCCCTCCCTCCCTCCCTCCCTGCCTGTCTGTCTGTTCTGATCTATCTCTCTCTCTGTGTGTGTGTTCTCTTCTCTTGCCTACACACCACGATCACACTAATCTACTGTTTTCAGCTTTTCACTAAGATCTCAAAGAACTTTGGTTTATATGTCAGTAACCTGGCTGATTGAAACCATGTCAGTAACCTGGCTGATGAAACCATGTCAGTAACCTGGCTGATGAAACCATGTCAGTAACCTGGCTGATGAAACCATGTCAGTAACCTGGCTGATGAAACCATGTCAGTAACCTGGCTGATGAAACCATGTCAGTAACCTGGCTGATGAAACCATGTCAGTAACCTGGCTGATTGAAACCATGTCAGTAACCTGGCTGATGAAACCATGTCAGTAACCTGGCTGATGAAACCATGTCAGTAACCTGGCTGATGAAACCATATCAGTAACCTGGCTGATGAAACCATGTCAGTAACCTGGCTGATGAAACCATGTCAGTAACCTGGCTGATGAAACCATGTCAGTAACCTGGCTGATGAAACCATGTCAGTAACCTGGCTGATGAAACCATGTCATTAACCTGGCTGATTGAAACCATGTCAGGAACCTGGCTGATTGAAACCATGTCAGTAACCTGGCTGATTGAAACCATGTCAGTAACCTGGCTGATGAAACCATGTCAGTAACCTGGCTGATGAAACCATGTCATTAACCTGGCTGATTGAAACCATGTCAGTAACCTGGCTGATTGAAACCATGTCAGTAACCTGGCTGACGAAACCATGTCAGTAACCTGGCTGATGAAACCATGTCAGTAACCTGGCTGATGAAACCATGTCAGTAACCTGGCTGATGAAACCATGTCAGTAACCTGGCTGATGAAACCATGTCAGGAACCTGGGTGATTGAAACCATGTCAGTAACCTGGCTGATGAAACCATGTCAGGAACCTGGCTGATGAAACCATGTCAGTAACCTGGCTGATTGAAACCATGTCATTAACCTGGCTGATAGAAACCATGTCATTAACCTGGCTGATTGAAACCTTGTCAGTAACCTGGCTGATTGAACCATGTCAGGAACCTGGCTGATGAGTTGATTGAAACCATGTCAGGAACCTGGCTGATGAAACCATGTCAGTAACCTGGCTGATTGAAACCATGTCAGTAACCTGGCTGATTGAAACCATGTCAGTAACCTGGCTGATTGAAACCATGTCAGTAACCTGGCTGACGAAACCATGTCAGTAACCTGGCTGATGAAACCATGTCAGTAACCTGGCTGATGAAACCATATCAGTAACCTGGCTGATGAAACCATGTCAGTAACCTGGCTGATGAAACCATGTCAGTAACCTGGCTGATGAAACCATGTCAGTAACCTGGCTGATGAAACCATGTCAGTAACCTGGCTGATTGAAACCATGTCAGTAACCTGGCTGATGAAACCATGTCAGTAACCTGGCTGATGAAACCATGCCAGTAACCTGGCTGATTGAAACCATGTCAGTAACCTGGCTGATGAAACCATGTCAGTAACCTGGCTGATGAAACCATGTCAGTAACCTGGCTGATTGAAACCATGTCAGTAACCTGGCTGATGAAACCATGTCAGTAACCTGGCTGATGAAACCATGTCATTAACCTGGCTGATTGAAACCATGTCAGGAACCTGGCTGATTGAAACCATGTCAGTAACCTGGCTGATTGAAACCATGTCAGTAACCTGGCTGATGAAACCATGTCAGTAACCTGGCTGATGAAACCATGTCATTAACCTGGCTGATTGAAACCATGTCAGTAACCTGGCTGATTGAAACCATGTCAGTAACCTGGCTGACGAAACCATGTCAGTAACCTGGCTGATGAAACCATGTCAGTAACCTGGCTGATGAAACCATGTCAGTAACCTGGCTGATGAAACCATGTCAGTAACCTGGCTGATGAAACCATGTCAGTAACCTGGCTGATTGAAACCATGCCAGTAACCTGGCTGATTGAAACCATGTCAGTAACCTGGCTGATGAAACCATGTCAGTAACCTGGCTGATGAAACCATGTCAGTAACCTGGCTGATGAAACCATGTCAGTAACCTGGCTGATGAAACCATGTCAGTAACCTGGCTGATGAAACCATGTCAGTAACCTGGCTGATTGAAACCATGTCAGTAACCTGGCTGATGAAACCATGTCAGTAACCTGGCTGATGAAACCATGTCAGTAACCTGGCTGATGAAACCATATCAGTAACCTGGCTGATGAAACCATGTCAGTAACCTGGCTGATGAAACCATGTCAGTAACCTGGCTGATGAAACCATGTCAGTAACCTGGCTGATGAAACCATGTCAGTAACCTGGCTGATTGAAACCATGTCAGTAACCTGGCTGATGAAACCATGTCAGTAACCTGGCTGATGAAACCATGCCAGTAACCTGGCTGATTGAAACCATGTCAGTAACCTGGCTGATGAAACCATGTCAGTAACCTGGCTGATGAAACCATGTCAGTAACCTGGCTGATTGAAACCATGTCAGTAACCTGGCTGATGAAACCATGTCAGTAACCTGGCTGATGAAACCATGTCATTAACCTGGCTGATTGAAACCATGTCAGGAACCTGGCTGATTGAAACCATGTCAGTAACCTGGCTGATTGAAACCATGTCAGTAACCTGGCTGATGAAACCATGTCAGTAACCTGGCTGATGAAACCATGTCATTAACCTGGCTGATTGAAACCATGTCAGTAACCTGGCTGATTGAAACCATGTCAGTAACCTGGCTGACGAAACCATGTCAGTAACCTGGCTGATGAAACCATGTCAGTAACCTGGCTGATGAAACCATGTCAGTAACCTGGCTGATGAAACCATGTCAGTAACCTGGCTGATGAAACCATGTCAGGAACCTGGGTGATTGAAACCATGTCAGTAACCTGGCTGATGAAACCATGTCAGGAACCTGGCTGATGAAACCATGTCAGTAACCTGGCTGATTGAAACCATGTCATTAACCTGGCTGATAGAAACCATGTCATTAACCTGGCTGATTGAAACCTTGTCAGTAACCTGGCTGATTGAACCATGTCAGGAACCTGGCTGATGAGTTGATTGAAACCATGTCAGGAACCTGGCTGATGAAACCATGTCAGTAACCTGGCTGATTGAAACCATGTCAGTAACCTGGCTGATTGAAACCATGTCAGTAACCTGGCTGATTGAAACCATGTCAGTAACCTGGCTGACGAAACCATGTCAGTAACCTGGCTGATGAAACCATGTCAGTAACCTGGCTGATGAAACCATATCAGTAACCTGGCTGATGAAACCATGTCAGTAACCTGGCTGATGAAACCATGTCAGTAACCTGGCTGATGAAACCATGTCAGTAACCTGGCTGATGAAACCATGTCAGTAACCTGGCTGATTGAAACCATGTCAGTAACCTGGCTGATGAAACCATGTCAGTAACCTGGCTGATGAAACCATGCCAGTAACCTGGCTGATTGAAACCATGTCAGTAACCTGGCTGATGAAACCATGTCAGTAACCTGGCTGATGAAACCATGTCAGTAACCTGGCTGATTGAAACCATGTCAGTAACCTGGCTGATGAAACCATGTCAGTAACCTGGCTGATGAAACCATGTCATTAACCTGGCTGATTGAAACCATGTCAGGAACCTGGCTGATTGAAACCATGTCAGTAACCTGGCTGATTGAAACCATGTCAGTAACCTGGCTGATGAAACCATGTCAGTAACCTGGCTGATGAAACCATGTCATTAACCTGGCTGATTGAAACCATGTCAGTAACCTGGCTGATTGAAACCATGTCAGTAACCTGGCTGACGAAACCATGTCAGTAACCTGGCTGATGAAACCATGTCAGTAACCTGGCTGATGAAACCATGTCAGTAACCTGGCTGATGAAACCATGTCAGTAACCTGGCTGATGAAACCATGTCAGGAACCTGGGTGATTGAAACCATGTCAGTAACCTGGCTGATGAAACCATGTCAGGAACCTGGCTGATGAAACCATGTCAGTAACCTGGCTGATGAAACCATGTCAGTAACCTGGCTGATGAAACCATGTCAGTAACCTGGCTGATGAAACCATGTCAGGAACCTGGGTGATGAAACCATGTCAGTAACCTGGCTGATGAAACCATGTCAGTAACCTGGCTGATGAAACCATATCAGTAACCTGGCTGATGAAACCATGTCAGTAACCTGGCTGATGAAACCATGTCAGTAACCTGGCTGATGAAACCATGTCAGTAACCTGGCTGATGAAACCATGTCAGTAACCTGGCTGATTGAAACCATGTCAGTAACCTGGCTGATGAAACCATGTCAGTAACCTGGCTGATGAAACCATGCCAGTAACCTGGCTGATTGAAACCATGTCAGTAACCTGGCTGATGAAACCATGTCAGTAACCTGGCTGATGAAACCATGTCAGTAACCTGGCTGATGAAACCATGTCAGTAACCTGGCTGATGAAACCATGTCAGTAACCTGGCTGATGAAACCATGTCAGTAACCTGGCTGATTGAAACCATGTCAGTAACCTGGCTGATTGAAACCATGTCAGTAACCTGGCTGATTGAAACATGTCAGTAACCTGGCTGATTGAAACCATGTCAGTAACCTGGCTGATGAAACCATGTCAGTAACCTGGCTGATGAAACCATGTCAGTAACCTGGCTGATGAAACCATGTCAGTAACCTGGCTGATGAAACCATGTCAGTAACCTGGCTGATTGAAACCATGTCAGTAACCTGGCTGATTGAAACCATGTCAGTAACCTGGCTGATGAAACCATGTCAGTAACCTGGCTGATTGAAACCATGTCAGTAACCTGGCTGATGAAACCATGTCAGTAACCTGGCTGATTGAAACCATGTCAGTAACCTGGCTGATGAAACCATGTAGTTGTAGAATGCCAGAACATTGCCCTCACATCAGATAGCATCAGAGGTGAAGCAAGATGTAACGTTTTACCGGTACGGGACGCCCAAGTGCGTGCACGTATTTTTTTTAAATTATACTACAACAATTTCAGGGTAGCCTACTCTGCTGACAAACAGATCAATAAACACGACGTGGTCTGATCCATATAATCGGCCTACGAAAAGGAGAGCCTGAAATACAATATGACGTCCATCTAACCTGGAAAGGAAATGATTGTCCAAAAACAAACGAAAGTGGCAGTGACCCGAATGATAAAGACAGTGAATATGACACTCAACTGGAGATGTGGCCCGTGTTCCTCTGCCAACTCTCTGCTGGTGCCAATAAGATACACTCTAACAAATGAAGGGTTTTTAACAAGGGTTCTTCGAAAAGATCCTAAAACTTCTTTGAAGAACTTAGACTTCTTGGCACTGAAAATGGCCCCCAAAAGGTTCTTCCAAGAACCCCATAGGAGGTAGGGGTTCATCGAGGAACCTCCTTAGTTGTTGGGGGTTCATGCAGGAACCTAATTGTCCAACTGAAACATTTGTATTTGAATGTGATAGGACAGCAGGTGCAGGAACTCAACTGAGACATTTAAAGATCTCCTCAGTTTAAGGTTTGTCCCTTGTATGATCTAAATTCATATTGTTTTATGATGATACCATCACATCTTTTCATATTTGTGCAAATCTTTCTAAAACAGAAAATGGACACGATTCAACGGATATTGATGGGGTCAAATTGGGGTCATGATAGGAGCTTCACCAAATGTTTTATGTGTTATAATAATGGATTATTTTTATGTTGTATTAATAGAAGGGGAGGGGTTATAAGACACCTCCCCCACTACATTTATAGGGTTCTAGACTACAGATTAACAAACAAAAAATATGCATTATAAGGCTTAATATTGTTCCACTGTACTTTTCTAGTCTCTGCTTCTTTAAAAAAAAAAAACGGTCTGAGAAGATGTGTGAGTTCAGGGTGTCTGTCAGAAGAGCCTCAAAGATAAAAGAGATGCAGAGACACAGAACTCTGCAAGGAAGTGAAAGAGATAAGAGACAAGTCAGACATATCACTATAAATCAACTAGGGGAGTGGACATTTACTGCCGAGCCTTTAGATAACACCGAATCTCTTGTTTGTATAGCTGTGTATGCATGGGCTTGGTCTCATGAGTAGAAGGTAATGACATAGGCGGGGTTGACAGGGGGTTGACTGCGGCATAAGAAAAGCAACTTGGACTTTTCCTATTTTGCTTAACTCAGGTGTGGTGACAGGTGTGCGCCATAACGAGTAGCCTGGTGACCTAGAGGCCCGGAGAGGGAGCACACATGACAATAAAGATGAGGAGACATACAAAAGTATGTCAGTAGGTATTGGTATGTTATGCAGATAACATTTATCATCCTTCCTTAGCCTTTACCATCCTCCCTTAGCCTTTACCATCCTCCCTTAGCCTTTACCATCCTCCCTTAGCCTTTACCATCCTCCCTTAGCCTTTACCATCCTCCCTTAGTCTTTACCATCCTCCCTTAGCCTTTACCATCCTCCCTTAGCCTTTACCATCCTCCCTTAGCCTTTACCATCCTCCCTTAGTCTTTACCATCCTCCCTTAGCCTTTTACCATCCTCCCTTAGCCTTTACCATCCTCCCTTAGCATTTACCATCCTCCCTTAGCCTTTACCATCCTCCCTTAGCCTTTACCCCACTCCCTTAGCCTTTACCATCCTCCATTAGCCTTTACCATCCTCCCTTAGCCTTTACCATCCTCCCTTAGCCTTTACCCTCCTCCATTAGCCTTTACCATCCTCCCTTAGCCTTTACCATCCTCCCTTAGCCTTTACCATCCTCCCTTAGTCTTTACCATCCTCCCTTAACCTTTACCATCCTCCCTTAGCCTTTATCATCCTCCCTTAGCCTTTACCATCCTCCCTTAACCTTTACCATCCTCCCTTAACCATCCTCCCTTAGTCTTTATCATACTCCCTTAGCCTTTACAATCCTCCCTTGGCCTTTACCATCCTCCCTGAGCCTTTACCATCCTCCCTTAGCATTTACCATCCTCCCTTAGCCTTTACCATCCTCCCTTAGCCTTTACCATCCTCCCTTAGCCTTTATCATCCACCCTTAGCCTTTACCATCCTCCCTTAGTCTTTACCATCCTCCTTTATCATTCCTTAGCCTGTATCGTCCTCCCTTAGCCTTTATCATCCTCCCTTGGCCTTTACCATCCTCCCTGAGCCTTTACCATCCTCCCTTAGCCTTTACCATCCTCCCTTAGCCTTTACCATCCTCCCTTAGCCTTTATCATCCTCCCTTAGCCTTTACCATCCTCCCTTAGCCTTTACCATCCTCCTTTATCATTCCTTAGCCTGTATCATCCTGCCTTAGCCTTTATCATCCTCCCTTAGCCTTTACCATCCTCCCTTAGCCTTTATCATCCCCCCTAAGCCTTTACCATCCTTCCTTAGACTTTACCATCCTTCCTTAGCCTTTACCATCCTCCCTTAGCCTTTACCATCCTCCCTTAGCCTTTACCATCCTCCCTTAGACTTTACCCCAGTCCCTTAATCTTTACCATCCTCCCTTAGCCTTTACCATCCTCACTTAACCTTTACCATCCTCCCTTAGTCTTTACCATCCTCCCTTAGTCTTTACCATCCTCCCTTGGACTTTACCATCCTCCCTTAGCCTTTACCATCCTCCCTCCCTTAGTCTTTACCATCCTCCCTTGGCCTTTACCATCCTCCCTTAGCCTTTACCATCCTCCCTTGGCCTTTACCATCCTCCCTTAGCCTTTACCATCCTCCCTTAGTCTTTACCATCCTCCCTTAGCCTTTACCATCCTCCCTTAGCCTTTACCATCCTCCATTAACCTTTACCATCCTCCCTTAGTCTTTACCATCCTCCCTTAGTCTTTACCATCCTCCCTTGGCCTTTACCATCCTCCCTTAGCCTTTACCATCCTCCCTTAGTCTTTACCATCCTCCCTTGGACTTTACCATCCTCCCTTAGCCTTTACCATCCTCCCTTAGCTTTTATCAACCTCCCTTAGCCTTTATCAACCTCCCTTAGCCTTTACCATCCTCCCTTAGCCTTTACCCCACTCCCTTAGTCTTTACCATCCTCCCTTAGCCTTTATCATCCTCCCTTAGCCTTTACCATCCTCCCTTAGTCTTTACCATCCTCCCGTAGCCTTTACCAACCTCTCTTAGCCTTTATCAACCTCCCTTAACCTTTATCAACCTCCCTTAGCCTTTACCATCCTCCCTTATCCTTTACCCCACTCCCTTAGTCTTTACCATCCTCCCTTAGCCTTTACCATCCTCCCTTAGCCTTTACCATCCTCCCTTAGCCTTTACCATCCTCCCTTTGCCTTTACCATCCTCACTTAGCCTTTACCATCCTCCCTTAGTCTTTACCATCCTCCCTTAGCCTTTACCATCCTCCCTTAGCCGTTACCATCCTCCCTTAGACTTTACCCCAGTCCCTTAGCCTTTACCATCCTCCCTTAGCCTTTACCATCCTCCCTTAGTCTTTACCATCCTCCCTTAGACTTTATCATCCTCCCTTGGCCTTTACCATCCTCCCTTAGCCTTTACCATCCTCCCTTAGCCTTTACCATCCTCCCTTAGCCTTTACCATCCTCCCTTAGCCTTTACCATCCTCCATTAACCTTTACCATCCTCCCTTAGTCTTTACCATCCTCCCTTCGTCTTTACCATCCTCCCTTGGCCTTTACCATCCTCCCTTAGCCTTTACCAACCTCCCTTAGCCTTTATCAACCTCCCTTAACCTTTATCAACCTCCCTTAGCCTTTACCATCCTCCCTTAGCCTTTACCCCACTCCCTTAGTCTTTACCATCCTCCCTTAGCCTTTACCATCCCCCCTTAGCCTTTACCATCCTCCCTTAGTCTTTACCATCCTCCCTTAGCCTTTACCATCCTCCCTTAGACTTTACCCCAGTCCCTTAATCTTTACCATCCTCCCTTAGCCTTTACCATCCTCACTTAGCCTTTACCATCCTCCCTTAGCCTTTACCATCCTCCCTTAGCCTTTACCATCCTCCATTAACCTTTACCATCCTCCCTTAGTCTTTACCATCCTCCCTTAGTCTTTACCATCCTCCCTTGGACTTTACCATCCTCCCTTAGCCTTTACCATCCTCCCTTAGTCTTTACCATCCTCCCTTGGCCTTTACCATCCTCCCTTAGCCTTTACCATCCTCCCTTAGCCTTTACCATCCTCCCTTAGCCTTTATCAACCTCCCTTAGCCTTTACCATCCTCCCTTAGCCTTTTTGCCCCACTCCCTTAGTCTTTACCATCCTCCCTTAGCCTTTATCATCCTCCCTTAGCCTTTACCATCCTCCCTTAGTCTTTACCATCCTCCCGTAGCCTTTACCAACCTCTCTTAGCCTTTATCAACCTCCCTTAACCTTTATCAACCTCCCTTAGCCTTTACCATCCTCCCTTAGCCTTTACCCCACTCCCTTAGTCTTTACCATCCTCCCTTAGCCTTTACCATCCTCCCTTAGCCTTTACCATCCTCCCTTAGTCTTTACCATCCTCCCTTAGCCTTTACCATCCTCCCTTAGACTTTACCCCAGTCCCTTAATCTTTACCATCCTCCCTTAGCCTTTACCATCCTCACTTAGCCTTTACCATCCTCCCTTAGCCTTTACCATCCTCCCTTAGCCTTTACCATCCTCACTTAGCCTTTACCATCCTCCCTTAGTCTTTACCATCCTCCCTTAGCCTTTACCATCCTCCCTTAGCCTTTACCATCCTCCCTTAGACTTTACCCCAGTCCCTTAGCCTTTACCATCCTCCATTAACCTTTACCATCCTCCCTTAGTCTTTACCATCCTCCCTTAGTCTTTACCATCCTCCCTTGGCCTTTACCATCCTCCCTTAGCCTTTACCATCCTCCCTTAGTCTTTACCATCCTCCCGTAGCCTTTACCAACCTCCCTTAGCCTTTATCAACCTCCCTTAACCTTTATCAACCTCCCTTAGCCTTTACCATCCTCCCTTAGCCTTTACCCCACTCCCTTAGTCTTTACCATCCTCCCTTAGCCTTTACCATCCCCCCTTAGCCTTTACCATCCTCCCTTAGTCTTTACCATCCTCCCTTAGCCTTTACCATCCCCCCTTAGTCTTTACCATCCTCCCTTGGCCTTTACCATCCTCCCTTAGCCTTTACCATCCTCCCTTAGTCTTTACCATCCTCCCTTAGCCTTTACCATCCTCCCTTAGCCTTTACCATCCTCCATTAACCTTTACCATCCTCCCTTAGTCTTTACCATCCTCCCTTAGTCTTTACCATCCTCCCTTGGCCTTTACCATCCTCCCTTAGCCTTTACCATCCTCCCTTAGTCTTTACCATCCTCCCTTGGCCTTTACCATCCTCCCTTAGCCTTTACCATCCTCCCTTAGCTTTTATCAACCTCCCTTAGCCTTTATCAACCTCCCTTAGCCTTTACCATCCTCCCTTAGCCTTTACCCCACTCCCTTAGTCTTTACCATCCTCCCTTAGCCTTTATCATCCTCCCTTAGCCTTTACCATCCTCCCTTAGTCTTTACCATCCTCCCGTAGCCTTTACCAACCTCTCTTAGCCTTTATCAACCTCCCTTAACCTTTATCAACCTCCCTTAGCCTTTACCATCCTCCCTTATCCTTTACCCCACTCCCTTAGTCTTTACCATCCTCCCTTAGCCTTTACCATCCTCCCTTAGCCTTTACCATCCTCCCTTAGCCTTTACCATCCTCACTTAGCCTTTACCATCCTCCCTTAGTCTTTACCATCCTCCCTTAGCCTTTACCATCCTCCCTTAGCCGTTACCATCCTCCCTTAGACTTTACCCCAGTCCCTTAGCCTTTACCATCCTCCCTTAGCCTTTACCATCCTCCCTTAGTCTTTACCATCCTCCCTTAGTCTTTATCATCCTCCCTTGGCCTTTACCATCCTCCCTTAGCCTTTACCATCCTCCCTTAGTCTTTACCATCCTCCCTTAGCCTTTACATCCTCCCTTAGCCTTTACCATCCTCCCTTAGACTTTATGCCAGTCCCTTAGCCTTTACCATCCTCCCTTAGCCTTTACCATCCTCCCTTAGTCTTTATTATCCTCCCTTAGTCTTTACCATCCTCCATTGGCCTTTACCATCCTCCCTTAGCCTTTACCATCCTCCCTTAGTCTTTACCATCCTCCCTTAGCCTTTACATCCTCCCTTAGCCTTTACCATCCTCCCTTGGACTTTACCCCAGTCCCTTAGCCTTTACCATCCTCCCTTAGTCTTTACCATCCTCCCTTGGCCTTTACCATCCTCCCTTAGCCTTTACCATCCTCCCTTAGTCTTTACCATCCTCCCTTAGCCTTTACCATCCTCCCTTAGCCTTTACCATCCTCCCTTAGACTTTACCCCAGTCCATTAGCCTTTACCATCCTCCCTTGGACTTTACCCCAGTCCCTTAGCCTTTACCATCCTCCCTTAGCCTTTATCATCCTCCCTTAGCCTTTACCATCCTCCCTTACCTCTACAATGAAAATCCCATAGACCTCTATATTATGGACAAGGTATGTGAATTAAAACCATTATCAAAACAGGTTTTTTAATTCACATTTACTACAAAAACCAAGGCATGAATATGGTCGTGTGCATGTTTTGTTAATCATCTGTATAATTAAAACATTTAGGGGATTTACAGACTTCACCCTCTCTACACCTCTGATGAATATAACAGGAAACCGGTTCGATCACCATGCATTGAAACATCACTCTGTCGGATACAGAGAACATCAACACTGCCAGATGATGTACCCATTGGACTTGGGACTCTGCTGGAAGTTCACCTCATATTTGGATTTCTTAATTCTGCTTTGCCACTAAAATCCTAATAAACACTGAGAACTGAAATATTGTTGTTACTGTTGTTATTGTTATGCATATTATTATTATTAATAATAGGGGGAGTAGTTAAAAAATGAACCCCAAAGGGTTCTTCAAAAGGTTCTTAGAGGATCCATTAAAAGGGATTGTTTGAAGAACCCTTTTAAAGAAGAACCCTTATAGGGGTTCCCCCTACAGTTTCAATTTGAAGGATACTTCAGGAATCTTTTATTTTTAGAGTGCACATTCGTTCACTCACAAAAATCATTTCAGCATCCAAACCCCAGCAGTGCACTGTGACGTCACAATGTGATGAATGGTAAGAGACAGGTGTTCTACAACACCTAGGCACAGTGTAATAACTGGGATTGTCATTAAACCTTCGCTTGTAGCCTGAATTCATACATCCACTGTTGTCCACGTGTGCCTCGGTCTCGGGCCACTCATCTCTGCCTTGACAAAATGTGTTCTCCTCAAACCACAATGCAATTTTTGGAGCATTTACCACCCGGTTTCCAGTCAATTCACACATGTTTCATGTGTCTGACTTGCAGTCATGTTAAATAGTTGTGTAGTAGCCTATAGTTTATTGGACATGTTGTCTTCATTGTCTTACTCCCACTATTTATTTTTACAAGGGACGATGTGCCGGACCATACCGTCTTGCTCTCACCCCTGGATAGCATAATGGAGAGCTGTTGACAGTGGAAGGAGTGATGTTGTGAAAATGGAGTCTTGGTAATACGGTGGTTGTGACACTACACTAGGTGTGATGGTTTATGGTGGTGACAGACAGACGTGAAGCGTGAGGCTGGGAATTGAGCCAGGACAACTAGGATTACCAGCCAGCAGCTACTGAGGCGTGTCATCATGGTCCTGGCAGCTGAACAGAGAGTCAGGACCTCGGTTTAATGTCTATCTACCCTCTGTATTTCTATAGTCCCTGTCACTGTCCCATGTCCTGGGGTGTTGAGTGTCTTGGCCTGTCACTGTCCCATGTCCTGGGGTGTTGGGTGTCACGGCCTGTCACTGTCCCTGTCCTGGGGTGTTGGGTGTCACGGCCTGTCACTGTCCCCTGTCCTGGGGTGTTGAGTGTCACGGCCTGTCACTGTCCCCTGTCCTGGGGTGTTGAGTGTCTTGGCCTGTCACTGTCCCCTGTCCTGGGGTGTTGAGTGTTTTGGCCTGTCACTGTCCCATGTCCTGCAGTATTGAGTGTCACGGCCTGTCACTGTCCCTGTCCTGCAGTGTTGAGTGTCACGGCCTGTCACTGTCCCCTGTCCTGCAGTGTTGAGTGTCACGGCCTGTCTGGGATAGTAACAACAGAGAATTAGGATCTGCATTTAACATCTCATCAGATGGATCCCTCCGCCACGTTATTATCCACACTACTGACCTAGACTGCTCCTAGGCCGCCATTGTAAATAAGAATGTAAATAAGAATGTGTTCTTAACTGACTTGCCTAGTTAACTAGGTTAAATGTTTATTTATTTATAATAAAATAGAGTGTTTGTCACAGAGTAGCTGTATTTGTCTGTGAGGTTGTCCACAGTACTAGCCAACCGTCCTGCTATTTCAAAGTGTGTGCATAGCGGACCTTGACATTCCTTATCTGTTGTGTTACTACAATGCAATACCCATCTCCTGTCTGCATCGCTGGCATACAGTGGCATTACGCAACAGGCGGGAGAGATAAGGTGTGTGTGTGTGTGTGTGTGTGTGTGTGTGTGTGTGTGTGTGTGTGTGTGTGTGTGTGTGTGTGTGTGTGTGTGTGTTTGTGTGTGTGTGTGTGTGTGTACGTGTACGTGTGTACGTGTGTCAGATGTCCTCTCCTGTGGCTGGATTAACAGTAAGTATACTTGTTCACCTACATTATCAGGACCTCAATGTCCTGACAATTCACCCCAATGTCCTAACAATTCACCCCAATGCCCTGACAATTCACCCCAATGTCCTGACAATTCACCCCAATGCCCTGACAATTCACCCCAATGTCCTAACAATTCACCCCAATGTCCTAACAATTCACCCCAATGTCCTAACAATTCACTCCAATGTCCTAACAATTCACTCCAATGTCCTGACAATTCACCCCAATGTCCTGACAATTCACCCCAATGTCCTGACAATTCACCCCAATATCCTGACAATTCACCTCAATGTCCTAACAATTCACCCCAATATCCTGACAATTCACCTCAATGTCCTAACAATTCACCCCAATGTCCTGACAATTCACCCCAATGTCCTAACAATTCACCTCAATGTCCTGACAATTCACCCCAATGCCCTGACAATTCACCCCAATGTCCTGACAATTCACCTCAATGTCCTAACAATTCACCTCAATGTCCTAACAATTCACCTCAATGTCCTGACAATTCACCCCAATGTCCTGACAATTCACCCCAATGTCCTAACAATTCACCTCAATGTCCTAACAATTCACCCCAATGCCCTGACAATTCACCCCAATGTCCTGACAATTCACCTCAATGTCCTGACAATTCACCCCAATGTCCTGACAATTCACCCCAATGTCCTGACAATTCACCCCAATGTCCTGACAATTCACCTCAATGTCCTGACAATTCACCCCAATATCCTGACAATTCACCCCAATGTCCTAACAATTCACTCCAATGTCCTGACAATTCACTCCAATGTCCTAACAATTCACCTCAATGTCCTGACAATTCACCCCAATGTCCTGACAATTCACCCCAATGTCCTAACAATTCACCTCAATGTCCTAACAATTCACCCCAATGCCCTGACAATTCACCCCAATGTCCTGACAATTCACCTCAATGTCCTGACAATTCACCCCAATGTCCTGACAATTCACCCCAATATCCTGACAATTCACCCCAATGTCCTGACAATTCACCTCAATGTCCTGACAATTCACCCCAATATCCTGACAATTCACCCCAATGTCCTAACAATTCACTCCAATGTCCTGACAATTCACCCCAATATCCTGACAATTCACCCCAATGTCCTAACAATTCACTCCAATGTCCTGACAATTCACCCCAATGTCCTGACAATTCACCCCAATGTCCTAACAATTCACTCCAATGTCCTGACAATTCACCCCAATGTCCTAACAATTCACCCCAATGTACTAACAATTCACTCCAATGTCCTGACAATTCACCCCAATGTCCTAACAATTCACCCCAATGTCCTAACAATTCACTCCAATGTCCTAACAATTCACCCCAATGTCCTAACAATTCACTCCAATGTCCTAACAATTCACCCCAATGTCCTAACAATTCACCCCAATGTCCTAACAATTCACTCCAATGTCCTAACAATTCACCCCAATGTCCTGACAATTCACCCCAATGTCCTAACAATTCACCCCAATGTCCTAACAATTCACTCCAATGTCCTAACAATTCACCCCAATGTCCTAACAATTCACCCCAATGTCCTAACAATTCACTCCAATGTCCTGACAATTCACCCCAATGTCCTAACAATTCACCCCAATGTCCTAACAATTCACTCCAATGTCCTGACAATTCACCCCAATGTCCTAACAATTCATCCCAATGTCCTAACAATTCACTCCAATGTCCTAACAATTCACCCCAATGTCCTAACAATTCACTCCAATGTCCTAACAATTCACCCCAATGTCCTGACAATTCACCCCAATGTCCTAACAATTCACCCCAATGTCCTAACAATTCACCCCAATGTCCTAACAATTCACCCCAATGTCCTAACAATTCACCCCAATGTCCTAACAATTCACCCCAATGTCCTAACAATTCACTCCAATGTCCTAACAATTCACCCCAATGTACTAACAATTCACTCCAATGTCCTGACAATTCACCCCAATGTCCTAACAATTCACCCCAATGTCCTAACAATTCACTCCAATGTCCTGACAATTCACCCCAATGTCCTAACAATTCACCCCAATGTCCTAACAATTCACTCCAATGTCCTAACAATTCACCCCAATGTCCTAACAATTCACCCCAATGTCCTAACAAAGTAGGAAAACAATCAGTTTTTTTCATGTCCTGAATTTGTTCAACTGTTATTTTAAGCTTAAGGGTTAAGTTTGGGGTTTTGGGGTTAAGGTTAAGGTTAGATTTATGGTTAGGGTTAGGGTTTTTGTGGTTAAGGTTAGCTTAGTCTAAGGGTTAGGGTTAGGGGAAAATATAATTTCTGTTGGTCAAACATTTTTCCACTCCAAAAAGTCCTAGAATTTCACAAAAACAAAGCTGTGTGTGTGTGTGAGAGAGATTGTGCGTGGCTGCCGTGCATGTGTTTGTGCATGTGTGCATAAATGAAATGGAGGCTGGGGACCTCATCCCTCTCTGTCCTGCAATAATCCTCTCTGTGTTTGGAATTGTAATTCTGCAGCCTATAAAAACGTTAGATAAAAGGCTTTACAGTAGTGTCCAATTGTAAACAAGCAGTCATGCAGTACACTAAAGGGGAAAAAATAGTTCACACACACACAGAGAGAGAGAGGGGGAGAGAGATAAAGAGTCATAGCAAGAAAGGGAGAGAGAGACACGAGAGGGAGAGAGAGAGGGAGAGAGATAAAGAGTCATAGCAAGAAAGGGAGAGAGAGACACGAGAGGGAGAGAGAGAGGGAGAGAGATAAAGAGTCATAGCAAGAAAGGGAGAGAGAGGTTTTTCGGAGGACAGAACCGTTAGATAATCGCTTTTATTCTCAAATCTGACAATGCGCTTCCAGTTGCCGCCTGCCCCCAACCACCTGCTGAACCAATGTAGATGATGTGGAATTAATACGGATAGGAGAAAAAAACACTCCAGATTAGTTCCCGAAAGTGAACGCGCTGTACCTACTCTGTAGGGACGGACCTGTGTTGCGGGGAGACGAGCAGTTCCCACTGGGCACAGACGTCAATTCAAAGTATATTCCACGTGAAACAACGTCGATTCAACCAGTGTGTGCCCAGTGGGTTGTGTTTGGAACAAGACAAGAGCTCTCGGGGTAGCCTAAACATGGACAGACATCACTCCCATTTCATTTCGTACTTTGTTTTCGCTCCCGGTCAGTTTTTGAATAGGCCTACCATAGTTCCGTAAAGTTGTCTGCGTGCAGCGGAGCGCACGTATGGCTGGTCAATTTGAAGGATGTTGACGCGAAATAATTCGCCTATGATGGAAGTCAATTCACCATAAAGTAAGAGAGGATAAAAACGAGTTGTCAGCGACGGTAAGTAACGTTCTGTCTTTGTGGAGTAATTATTTTGCCACGCATACGTGCATAAAAAAAACGAATTTGCAAATGAGAGCCAAATTGAGGTTAAAAACAAACAAAAAACTAGTGTAATCATTTGTTTTCCCTATAAAGCTATTCACAAATTATTGTTATATATATATAGCCCTATAAATATATCTCTAATGGATTTATTTATACGTCATCATATAT
>NW_027261046.1:130000-175000 GCF_045791955.1 Oncorhynchus clarkii lewisi
ATATAATAATACTAGTAATAATATAATAATATAATAATACTAGTAATAATATAATAATATAATAATAATATAATAATATAATAATACTAGTAATAATATAATAATATAATAATACTAGTAATAATATAATAATATAATAATACTAGTAATAATATAATAATATAATAATAATAGTAATAATATAATAATATAATAATACTAGTAATAATATAATAATAATAGTAATAATATAATAATAATAGTAATAATATAATAATATAATAATACTAGTAATAATATAATAATATAATAATACTAGTAATAATATAATAATATAATAATAATAGTAATAATATAATAATATAATAATAATAGTAATAATATAATAATACTAGTAATAACACTAATAATAGTAATACTAATAATAGTAATAATATAATAATAGGAATAATATAATAATAATAATAATAATAAAATAATATAATATAATGATATTAATAATAATAATGATAACAGTAATAATACAATAATAATGATATAATAATATATTAATAATAATATAATAGTAATAATATAATAATAATACTATAATAATAACAATATAATAATATATTGCATTTAGAAGATGCCTTTATCCAAAGCAACTCAGTCATTTTTGACATATTGAAACATGAATGTAATAACATGTATTCAATAGTTATGAAGCTCATATTGACTAACGTAATCAATAAAACCGGATATATTCTCTTTCTGTTACCCCAGGCCTTGATCAACGTAGGGGGTAACCGCTACACGTTCCCCTGGACCACCCTGGAGCAGTTCCCTCTCACCCGGCTTGGGCGGCTTCGTCTCTGCTCCAGCCCCGAGGACATCGCCAGCCTCTGTGACGACTACGACGAGACCCAGAGGGAGTACTTTTTCGACCGGAACCCCACAGCGTTCCGGGTCATCTTGAACTTCCTGGCCGCCGGGAAGCTCCGCCTCCTGCGGGAGCTGTGCGCGGTGTCACTGCACGATGAGCTGGACTACTGGGGGGTCGACCCCGCCCACATGGAACGCTGCTGCCGCCGGCGCATGTTGACACGTGTCGAGGAGGTACGTTGTTTCTGTCAAGTGTTTGTTTATCTATTTAACGTTTATTTCAAGGGGAACTTGGTCTAGAAGACGGCTCCATTTATTGGGACATTTATGTGATGTTGACTTTATAACTAAGGCTTGATTGTGATCTTGATTGTGATTTTGATTGTGATCTCGACTGTGCTCTTGATTGTGATCTTGACTGTGATCTTGACTGTGATTTTTGATTGCGATCTTGACTGTGATCTTGACTGTGATTTTTGATTGTGATCTTGACTGAGCTCTTGATTGTGATCTCGACTGTGATCTCGACTGTGATCTCGACTGTGATCTTGACTGTGATTTTGATTGAGGTGGCGGAGCGTGAGCGTAAGGAGGAGGAGTGGAGACAGAGGAGGATGAAGCTACAGAGGCTTCCCCTGTTGGCTGAGACGGAGACGGGCTACCGCAGGCTGATGAGCAGGTAGAAACAGTAGGGTTAAACACTAGGTACAGATCTTGGATCAGCTTCCCCTCCTCCAATCCTAACCTTAACCATTACTGGTGAAAATGCTCAACTGACCCAAGATCAGCATCTTCACCCAGCACCCAAGTACATGTATAACAGTGGTCACATGATCAAAGACTGACCAGGGACACAGAGGGCTTTCTTTCTCTTGTTGTTTGTTGAGGAGACAAACTGAGAAGACGTAACACAGTTAGCTATCAGTCGATGCACTAAGCACTGATCTCGCGAGCATGATCCCAATAGCTGTGTCCTTCCTTCAGAGAACAGTAGTTATATTCATAACTTTACGTTATGTCCTCGTGAATTTGTAAGACAACAGGATCTGTAAACAAAATTTCCAACAAAAAAGGTTTAAAAAAATGTGATTTTTCTAACTCTCTTCCACAGGTTGAGAGAGGTGGTGGAGAACCCCCACTCCGGCTTGGCAGGGAAGATGTTCGCCTGCTTCTCTGTGATCATGGTAGCTGTGACAGTCATCAGCCTCTGTATCAGCACCATGCCTGATCTACGCCAAGAGGAGAGCAAGGTGAGTTGGAACATAACCGCTGAGCTAAAAGCCTAGGGGTTAGCTTGGGGGAGCTAATACAAGTCTTCGGGGTGCAAGGAACCTACTCAAATATGCAATGTCATTCTTTCAACCGTTTAGATTGTAAAGATTGCTCCCCATCAATAGTTAAACCAAGCTTTGTTGGGGGGAGCTTTGTTGGGGGGGGGGGGGGGGGGGATTTGTTAGGGGGAAAAGGTACATTTCTAGGCAACTGTAGTTTGTTTCAGTCTCCAGGTCTTTTCCCCATATCTAAATGCTATGACAACCACTCTCCCCATCTTCATCTAGATGATTTATTTATCTTTCCCCCCCCCCTCTCTCTCTCTCTCTCTCTCTCTCTCTCTCTCTCTCTCTCTCTCTCTCTCTCTCTCTCTGCCCTCCCCCTCTCTGCCCTCCTCCCTCTCTGCCCTCCCCCCTCTCCGTCTCCAGGGCGAGTGTTCCCAGAAGTGTCGTCACATGTTTGTTGTGGAGACGGTGTGCGTAGCCTGGTTCTCCTTGGAGTTCATGCTGCGGTTCCTCCATGCTCGATCCAAACTAGAATTTGCCCGCGGGCCCCTGAACATCATTGACGCTGTGGCCATCCTACCCTACTACATTTCTCTGGTGGTGGTGGAAAACAACACGCTGGAGGATGGCAGTGCAGGAGCAGGTGGAACAAACATAGTCATTATCATTATTGGGGCGGCAGGGTAGCCTAGTGGTTAGAGCGTTGGACTAGTAACCGAAAGGTTGCAAGTTCGAATCCCCGAGCTGACAAGGTACAAATCTATCGTTCTGCCTCTGAACAGGCAGTTAAACCCACTAGGCCGTCATTGAAAATAAGAATTTGTTCTTAACTGACTTGCCTGATAAAATATATATATTTTTTGGGGTGAACAATTGTTTTGTATGAAGTCACTTTATTAATACACTCAATGAGAATTATAGTAGGATAATCTGGACAGCAGTGTTATAATGGGGTTAGCTATAGCTAGCTAGGTTAGTGTGGCACAACAGTGTTATAATGGGGTTAGCTATAGCTAGCTAGGTTAGTGTAGCACAACAGTGTTATAATGGGGTTAGCTATAGCCAGCTAGGTTAGTGTGGCACAGCAGTGTTATAATGGGGTTAGCTATAGCTAGCTAGGTCAGTGTGGCACAACAGTGTTATAATGGGGTTAGCTATAGCTAGCTAGGTTAGTGTGGCACAACAGTGTTATAATTGGGTTAGCTATAGCTAGCTAGGTTAGTGTAGCACAACAGTGTTATAATGGGGTTAGCTATAGCCAGCTAGGTTAGTGTGGCACAGCAGTGTTATAATGGGGTTAGCTATAGCTAGCTAGGTCAGTGTGGCACAACAGTGTTATAATTGGGTTAGCTATAGCTAGCTAGGTCAGTGTGGCACAACAGTGTTATAAGGGGGTTAGCTATAGCTAGCTAGGTTAGTGTGGCACATCAGTGTTATAATGGGGTTAGCTATAGCTAGCTAGGTGTCAACCTGTTTCTGGATATTAACAACCCACCATATTAAGCAACATTGTGTACTTTCACCTCTGTTCCCCAGGTAGGGGGTACCTGGACAAGCTGGGTCTGGTCCTGCGGCTGATGCGTGCGTTGCGTATCCTGTACGTGATGCGGCTGGCGCGCCACTCCCTGGGTCTCCAGACCCTGGGCCTGACCATGCAACGCAGCACCCAAGAGTTCAGCCTCCTCCTGCTCTTCATCACCGTCGGCATGGCCCTCTTCTCTCCCATGGTGCACCTGGCCGAGAGCGAGCTGGCGCCCAACGCCGCCACCGCGCCCCAGCACAGCTTCAGCAGCATCCCAGCTTCCTATTGGTGGGCCATCATCTCCATGACGACCGTGGGCTACGGGGACATGGTGCCGAGGAGCATCCCGGGTCAGGTGGTAGCGCTGAGCAGCATCCTGAGTGGAATTCTCATCATGGCGTTTCCTGCTACTTCCATCTTCCACATGTTCTCCAGGAGCTACCAGGAGCTGAAGCTGGAGCACGAGAGGCTGTGGAAGGAGGAGACGGGCGCCGCTCTGGCCGCTGACAACCTGGAGAACAGGAGGGAAAGGGAGGTGGAGAGGGAGGCGGAAGTAGAGATGAAGGCGGAAGCTGTCGCGGAAACGGACAGCTACTGGCCCAGACGCCGAGACTTTGTGGATTCTCTGTGCCAGTCCCCAGGCTATGCTCCCGGCTTAGGGGGGAACAGAGGGATGATGGGAGGGATGACAGAGGGACAGCAGGCTATGCTCCCGGCTGGGGGGAACAGAGGGATGACAGAGGAACAGCAGGCTATGCTCCCGGCTGGAGGGAACAGAGGGATGATGGGAGGGATGACAGAGGGACAGCAGGCTATGCTCCCGGCTGGAGGGAACAGAGGGATGATGGGAGGGATGACAGAGGGACAGCAGGCTATGCTCCCGGCTGGAGGGAACAGAGGGATGATGGGAGGGATGACAGAGGGGTAGCAGGCTACGCTCCCGGCTGGAGGGAACAGAGGGATGATGGGAGGGATGACAGAGGGGTAGCAGGCTACGCTCCCGGCTGGAGGGAACAGAGGGATGATGGGAGGAATGACAGAGGGGTAGCAGGCTACGCTCCCGGCTGGAGGGAACAGAGGGATGACAGAGGAACAGCAGGCTATGCTCCCAGCTGGGGGGAACAGAGGGATGATGGGAGGGATGACAGAGGGGTAGCAGGCTACGCTCCCGGCTGGAGGGAACAGAGGGATGATGGGAGGGATGACAGAGGGTCGCAGGCTACGCTCCCGGCTGGAGGGAACAGAGGGATGATGGGAGGGATGACAGAGGGGTAGCAGGCTACGCTCCCGGCTGGAGGGAACAGAGGGATGATGGGAAGTTTTCTTATTTTTTCGATCTTGTCTCATCGCTGCAACTCCCCAACGGGCTCGGGAGAGGCGAAGGTGCTTCCTCCGAAACATGACCCGCCAAACTACGATTCTTAACACCCGCCCGCTTAACCCAGAATTCAGCCGCACCAATGTGTCAGAGGAAACACCGTTCAACAGACGTCCAGGGTCAGCCTGCAGGCACCCGGCCCACCACAAGGAGTCGCTAGAGCACGATGAGCCAAGTAAAGCCCCGCCGGCAAAACTCTCCCCTAACCCGGACGACGCTGGGCCAAACTCTCCCCTAACCCGGACGACGCTGGGCCAAACTCTCCCCTAACCCGGACGACGCTGGGCCAAACTCTCTCCTAACCCGGACGACGCTGGGCCAAACTCTCCCCTAACCCGGACGACGCTGGGCCAATTGTACGCTGTCCTATAGGACTCCTGGCCACGGCCGGTTGCGGCACAGCCCGGTCAGCCTCTAGCACTGCGATGCAGTGCCTAAGACCACAGATTTATATAAAAAACGTGTTTGGAGTCATTATTTCATGTTATGGAACCAACTTGTTGTTGTAAATGAGGAAATGTTGTAAATGATGAAATGTTGTAAATGATGAAATGTTGTAAATTAGGAGGGCTCAATATATTTTTTAAAGATTAGCCATTGAGGACTAGAATAAATACAGCTTCGCCCGTCATTCAAGAAAGCCAAACACCCTCAAAATGTGTACCTAACATTTCCATATCATATACAGTTGTCAACGGTTATGATCACTATGTTAGATGTACAGTTACCAGATGACATACCCTGGGTTGTCCTGAACAGAATGAGCCTGTTTGTTGTATTGTTGAATTGTATACCAATCTGAATCCATTCTATGCCACCAAAATTACCATCTGCTTCTCTGAATAATATGTATTTTTATTGAACATTTATTTAACTAGGCAAAGTCAGTTAGGAACAAATTATTATTTTTAATGACAGCCTAGGAACAGTGGGTTAACTGCCTCGTTCAGGGGCAGAACAACAGATCAGCTCGGGGATTCGATCCAGCAACCTTTCGGTTACTGGCCCAACACTCTAACCACTAGGCTACCTACCGCCCCACTGAAAGCTGTAACACTGTAACATCGTATTTTATAATTTAGCTAGTCATGTTGGCAATAGAACAAGCTTTGAAATGATGCCCACCTGACCCAGACTCCAAATATAAGGAACCGTTTTGTGATTGCGTAAACAACAACAGTAATTGTCTAAAGGCAATGATGCAGGGCTGTGTTCCAAAGAAAACAACTACAAGGAACCGTTCTGTGATTGCGTAAACAACAACAGTAATTGTCTAAAGGCAGTGATGCAGGGCTGTGTTCCAAAGAAAACAACTACAAGGAACCGTTCTGTGATTGCGTAAACAACAACAGTAATTGTCTAAAGGCAGTGATGCAGGGCTGTGTTCCAAAGAAAACAACTACAAGGAACCGTTCTGTGATTGCGTAAACAACAACAGTAATTGTCTAAAGGCAGTGATGCAGGGCTGTGTTCCAAAGAAAACAACTACAAGGTCGCCTGCTCTACTTCCTCAACGGCACAGCTAGCAGACCTCTAAAGCACCTTATAGATGACAACACTCTTCTTTGACTCATAAACGTCCATTGAAATGACTTAGGAACTGTGTACACTTTGAAGAGGTGTGTGGCCACTTGGAAACACCAGTTAGACCTCTCACTCAAACCCTTGTCATTTTTTGTCTTGTGTTGCACCTACCCCACATTTTTCCAAGAATATTCTTATCATCATGTTACTGAATGTATCCAGAATGTTTTCAGATTTCGTTGTGGTGAAAAGTCCAGTCAATGTAAAAGGCACATCAAATCAACAGGGTGATATTTGGATTCGGGTCTTGTGTCAGGTGAACTGTTGTGTCCCCACCTTCAGTCCTGTCATTTCCCCCATTAATCTCCACTGGTCCCTTTTCATTTCTACCGTGAGGTTCCCTATTTCTTCTGTGAGAACCATGTCAATTTAGCGCAATCCGTATAGGAAAATATGTCAAGTGTAAAGGGGTTAAAAGGCAATGTTTTCACTTGAATGGAACACAATTGAATGGAACACAATTGAATGGAACACAATTGAATGGAACACAATTGAATGGAACACAATGAATGGAACACAATTGAATGGAACACAATTGAATGGAACACAATTGAATGGAACACAATTGAATGGAACACAATTGAATGGAACACAATTGAATGGAACACAATTGAATGGAACACAATTGAATGCATTTGGATAGTGAGAAATCTACGTGGTACAACATGAAAAAATGGGTTGTATATATATATATATATACAGTGGGGCAAAAAAGAAATAAATCTTGCTTGTTTGTAGGTGAACAAATACTTATTTTCCACCATAATTTGCAAATAAATTCATTAAAAATTCTACAATGTGATTTTCTGGATTTTTTTCTCCCTCATTCTGTCTGTCATAGTTGAAGTGTACCTATGATGAAAATTACAGGCCTCTCTCATCTTTTTAAGTGGGAGAACTTGCACAATTGGTGGCTGACTAAATACTTTTTTGCCCCACTGTATATATATATATATATCATATATATATATATATATCACTGTTTTTTTTAATCTCCTTGGTGCAATTTTCACAACTCTTACATGTTGACCACACCGCTCGCCTTGCAAAATATATGTACACATACATGTCCTCAATCATTGCACCCACACTGCTTGCGCACGCCAATGAGCGTCCGTGTTAGCCAGGCGCTAAAATTTGAACTTGGTTCTATTTGTGACGCTCAACGCGCTGCAAGTCCGGCCTCTCCCATCTCCTCATTGGTTTTTAGGAGCATGTATCCACGTGGGTGATTGGAAGATGAACTGAGGTTCACACTCCAGTCCTGTTGGTTGTGGTAATGCACATTAAACTTGGTTGCCATCCGCCATATAATGTCCAAAAAAAGAAGAAGCCTGAAGGAGGAGAGATCACTAGAAACTTGGTTTACCCTTTTATCTGTGGATTAATTGTCAGAGTAGAGGACCTTGTGCATTTCAGGTACATTAACAACCAAACGTTTATATCCCAGGGTAAACTAGCTAGCGGCAGCAAGCTAGCTAGCTAAATTGCCATAAATGTTTTACACTTTTTGACCTGTCCCCAAATTAATATAATTGGTTCAGAGTTCATTTTTGACATTTCAACCTGAATGTCCTGATCTCGTCTGGTGTGGGGCGACCAAATCACTCTGCTCGCGTGCAACCTGAAAGTCCTGATCTCGTCTGGTGTGGGGGGACCAAATCACTCTGCTCGCGTGCAACCTGAACGTCCGGATCTCTTCTGGTGGGGGGGGACCAAATCACTCTGCTCGCATGCAGTCTGGTCAGCATGTTAGTACAAAACTCAAAACGGATCATCGAAAAGGCAAATCATACAGTCAATACAGTCAATACATACAGCCAGACAGATTAACGGGACATGCACTCAAAGCATGTGCTGACCAGCTGGCAAATGTCTTCACTGATATTTTTCAACTTCTCCTTGACCCAGGCTATAAAACCTACATGTTTGAAGCAGACTACCATAGTCTTTGTGCTCAAGAATGCCAAGGCAACCTGTCTACATGACTATTGCCCCATAGTACTCACATGGCTCACATCAACATCCCGTACACACGGGACACACTACAATTTGCATACCGCTCTAACAGATCCGCAAATGATGTCATCTCTATTGCTCTCCAAACTGCCCTTTCCCACCTGGACAAAAGGAACACCTACGTGAGAATGCTGTTCATTGACTACAGCTCAGCGTTCAGCACCATAGTGCCCTCCAAGCTCATGACTAAGCTAAGGACCCTGGGACTGAACACCTCCCTCTGCAACTGGATCCTGGACTTCCTGATGGGCTGCCCACAGCTGGTACGGGTAGGCAACAACAAATCTCCACGCTGATCCTCAACACTGGGGGCCCTCAGGGGTGTGTGCTTAGTCCCCTCCTGTACTCCCTGTTCACCCACGATTGCGTGGCCACACACGACTCTAACACCATCATTAAGTTTGCAGACGACACAACGGTGGTAGGCCTGATCACCGACGACGATGAGACAGCCTATAGGGAGGAGGTCAGAGACCTGGCCGTGTGGTGCCAAGAGAACAACCTCTCCCTCAATGTCAGCTGATTGTAGACTACAGGAAACTGAGGGCAGAGCCCACGCCCCCATCCACATCGACAGGGCTGGAGTGGATCAGATCGAGAACTTCAAGTTCCCTGGTTTCCACATTATTATGGTCCACAAACACTTCCTCCTCAGAAGGCTAAAAAGATCGGCATAAGCCCTCAAATCCTCAAACAGTTCTACAGCTACACCATTGAGAGCACCTTGACTGGCAGCATCACCGCCTGGTATGACAACTGCATGGCATCCGACAGCAAGGCGCTACAGAGGGTAGTGCGTACGTCCCAATACATCACTGGGGCCGAGCTCCCTGCCATCCAGGACCTCTATACCAGGCGGTGTCAGAAGTCATACACTGTTCTCTCTGCTACCGCATGGATAAGCGGTACCGATGCACCAAGTCTGGAACCGATCCTGAACAACTTCTAGCCCCTTCAAGCCATAAGACTGTTAAAGTTAGTCCAGGTAGCTATTGGTTAACTATTTAAATATCTATAGCATTGACCCTTTTTTCACTAATGTTTTTGACTCAGCACATACTCTGGTGTTACTGTTTATTATCTCTCCTGTTGCCTAGTTACTTTACTCCTACCTATATGCACACTACCCATTCAAAAGTCTGGGGTCACTTAGAAATGTCCTTGTTTTTGAATGAAAAACACATTTTTTTTGTCCTTTAAAATAACATCAAATTGATCAGAAATGCAGTGTAAACATTGTTAATGTTATAAATGACTATTGTAGCTGGAAACGGCTGATTCTTTATGAAATATCTACATAGGCGTACAGAGGCCCATTATCAGCAACCATCACTTCTGTGTTCCAATGGCACGTTGTGTTAGCTAATCCAAGTTTATAATTTAAAAAGTCTAATTGATCATTAGAAAACACTTTTGCAATTATGTTAGTACAGCTGAAAACTGTTGTTCTGGTTGAAGAAGCAATAAAATGGGCCTTCTTTAGACTAGTTGAGTATCTGGAGCATCAGCATTTGTGGGTTCGATTACAGGCTCAAAATGGCCAGAAACAAAGACCTTGTTTCTGAAACTCGTCCGTCTATTCTTGTTCTGAGAAATGAAGGTTATTCCATGCGAGAAATTGCCAAGAAACTGAAGATCTCGTACAACGCTGTGTACTACTCCCTTCACAGAACAGCACAAACGGGCTCTAACCAGAATAGAAAGAGGAGTGGGAGGCCCCGGTGCACAACTGAGCAAGAGGACAAGTACATTAGAGTGTCTAGTTTGAGAAACAGACGCCTGACAAGTCCTCAACTGGCAGCTTCACTAAATAGTACCCGCAAAACACCAGTCTCAACGTCAACAGTGAAGAGGTGACTCCGGGATGCTGGCCTTCTAGGCAGAGTTGCAAAGAAATCTCAGACTGGCCAATAAAAATAAAATATTAAGATGGGCAAAAGAAAACAGACACTGGACAGAAGAACTCTGCCTAGAAGGCCAGCATCCTGGAGTCACCTCTTCACTGTTGATGTTGAGACTGGACAGAGGAACTCTGCCTAGAAGGCCAGCATCCCGGAGTCGCCTCTTCACTGTTGACGTTGAGACTGGACAGAGGAACTCTGCCTAGAAGGCCAGCATCCCGGAGTCGCCTCTTCACTGTTGACGTTGAGACTGGACAGAGGAACTCTGCCTAGAAGGTCAGCATCCCGGAGTCGCCTCTTCACTGTTGACGTTGAGACTGGACAGAGGAACTCTGCCTAGAAGGCCAGCATCCCGGAGTCGCCTCTTCACTGTTGACGTTGAGACTGGACAGAGGAACTCTGCCTAGAAGGCCAGCATCCCGAAGTCGCCTCTTCACTGTTGACGTTGAGACTGGACAGAGGAACTCTGACTAGAAGGCCAGCATCCCGGAGTCGCCTCTTCACTGTTGATGTTGAGACTGGACAGAGGAACTCTGCCTAGAAGGCCAGCATCCCGGAGTCGCCTCTTCACTGTTGACGTTGAGACTGGACAGAGGAACTCTGCCTAGAAGGCCAGCATCCCGGAGTCGCCTCTTCACTGTTGACGTTGAGACTGGACAGAGGAACTCTGCCTAGAAGGCCAGCATCCCGGAGTCGCCTCTTCACTGTTGACGTTGAGACTGGACAGAGGAACTCTGCCTAGAAGGCCAGCATCCCGGAGTCGCCTCTTCACTGTTGACGTTGAGACTGGACAGAGGAACTCTGCCTAGAAGGCCAGCATCCCGGAGTCGCCTCTTCACTGTTGACGTTGAGACTGGACAGAGGAACTCTGCCTAGAAGGTCAGCATCCCGGAGTCGCCTCTTCACTGTTGACGTTGAGACTGGACAGAGGAACTCTGCCTAGAAGGCCAGCATCCCGGAGTCGTCTCTTCACTGTTGACGTTGAGACTGGACAGAGGAACTCTGCCTTAGAAGGCCAGTATCCCGGAGTCGTCTCTTCACTGTTGACGTTGAGACTGGACAGAGGAACTCTGCCTAGAAGGCCAGTATCCCAGAGTCGTCTCTTCACTGTTGACGTTGAGACTGGACAGAGGAACTCTGCCTTAGAAGGCCAGTATCCCAGAGTCGTCTCTTCACTGTTGACGTTGAGACTGGACAGAGGAACTCTGCCTAGAAGGCCAGCATCCCGGAGTCGCCTCTTCACTGTTGACGTTGAGACTGGACAGAGGAACTCTGCCTAGAAGGCCAGTATCCCGGAGTCACCTCTTCACTGTTGACGTTGAGACTGGACAGAGGAACTCTGCCTTAGAAGGCCAGTATCCCGGAGTCACCTCTTCACTGTTGACGTTGAGACTGGACAGAGGAACTCTGCCTTAGAAGGCCAGCATCCCAGAGTCGTCTCTTCACTGTTGACGTTGAGACTGGACAGAGGAACTCTGCCTAGAAGGCCAGTATCCCAGAGTCGTCTCTTCACTGTTGACGTTGAGACTGGACAGAGGAACTCTGCCTTAGAAGGCCAGTATCCCAGAGTCATCTCTTCACTGTTGACGTTGAGACTGGACAGAGGAACTCTGCCTAGAAGGCCAGTATCCCGGAGTCACCTCTTCACTGTTGACGTTGAGACTGGACAGAGGAACTCTGACTTAGAAGGCCAGCATCCCAGAGTCATCTCTTCACTGTTGACGTTGAGACTGGACAGAGGAACTCTGCCTTAGAAGGCCAGCATCCCAGAGTCGTCTCTTCACTGTTGACGTTGAGACTGGACAGAGGAACTCTGCCTTAGAAGGCCAGCATCCCGGAGTCGTCTCTTCACTGTTGACGTTGAGACTGGACAGAGGAACTCTGCCTAGAAGGCCAGCATCCCGGAGTCATCTCTTCACTGTTTCTTTAAACACTCAACCTTAAGTATTTCACTGTTGGTCTACCCCTGTCGTTTATAAAGCATGTGACAAATAACATTTGATTTGAACTCTGGTGTTTCTAGTGTCGAGCCACGTACAGGACCAGCACAACACATACGTACAATACAATACTGTAAAATACAAAACACAATTACAATAGAGATGGGGCGGGGCGGCAGTGTAGCCTAGTGGTTAGAGTGTTGGACTGGTAACCGAAAGGTTACAAGTTCAAATCCCCGAGCTGACAAGGTAAAAATCTGTCGTTCTTCCCCTGAACAAGGCAGTTAACCCACTGTTCCCCTGAACAAGGCAGTTAACCCACTGTTCCTAGGCCGTCATTGAAAATAAGAATTTGTTCTTAACTGACTTGCCTAGTTAAATAAAGGTAAAATAAAAAGAGATGGATGATGTATGATTGTGTCATGAAATGTGGTTAAAAGTCATGGAGAAGTCTTGGAAAATGTGTAGGAACCCTTTACAATGATTAATCAGAGGTTAATCTACAGCATAATGCATAATTAGTGTATTTGGGTGAACAGAGTCTAATGGACCTGTTGACAGAGAGGTGCCGGCTTCTCGCAGTGACGTTTTAGTACTTTACATGTTGCTGTAAAGTTGTTTCCCGCGGATCACACAAACTAAAGTAAATGTAAAAGGCTTTTGAAAATTAAAAAGCTTGTGGTTGATATTTCACATTTTCATGTAGTCTAAATAAGACCCTTTAAATGTGGTTAAGTCATGGAGAAGTCATGGGGAAAAAGTGAATGAACCCTTCACAGTGAATAATCAGAGGTCTCTTTAGCGTTAACGTCATTTGTAAATGTCTGTGAATTTGGTCAAATGGAAAAAGACAGCTGATGCACTTCTTTCATCCCAAGTCAAGCAGTGAACAAACCTGTATTTCCAGTTGCAACATATTTCTTTTAACACTCAACTTCCTTTTCCCCTTTGGTTAACCTGAATAAATAACATAAATACATAAGCTACAGTTGTTGTTTTTATCTCCTTTGGTGCTATTTCACAAGTCTGTGGGGAATTTAAAAACCTTTTAGTACAAACCTCCAAACTAGTAACACTAGGATCTTAATTTGATCAAATCAAATTGCTAAGAACTTAAAGTGTATTTGAGTTTTAAAAAGGCTTCTAAAGTTTGTAATCTTCACTTTTAAAGGTCAAACTTGATTTGCTCTCACACATTTTTTTGATCAACCCCTACAAAAATACACACGGATTATAATCCACATAAATCACATTTCCTGTTGCTGCAGGATTATTTTCCTGCTGTAGCAAAGTGGCTCAAATTAAGATCCTACATCTGATCGCAGCCGGTCTAGCATGTTTTATGGTATGACCCCGGTGCAGACAATGTTGAAGAAACAAAAATGTATTCAGGGTCAGGGTCAGGATAGGCAGAACGGTCAGGGTCAGGATAGGCAGAACGGTCAGGGTCAGGGTCAGGGTCTGGGTCTGGGTCAGGGTCAGGATAGGCAGAACGGTCAGGGTCAGGGTCAGGGTCAGGGTCTGGGTCAGGGTCAGGGTCTGGGTCAGGGTCAGGGTCAGGATAGGCAGAACGGTCAGGGTCAGGGTCAGGGTCAGGGTCAGGGTCAGGGTCAGGGTCAGGATAGGCAGAACTGGCGGGAGCAGGGAAACAAAACACTGGCAGGTTCTACGAACAAAACAAACTGGCAACAGACAAACAGAGAACACAGGTATAAGTAAGTACACAGGGGATAATGGGGAAGATGGGCGACACCTGGAGGGAGGGTGGAGACAATCAGAAAGGCAGGTGAAACAGATCAGGGCGTGACATAGTCTGACATTCAAAACCTTTCATTGTGTATTCATTTTGTTCGTAGACATCTTTCACCACACAACTTTTTATCTAAAATATGTTTACTGTGAAATATAATAATCACCAAAACACAAGTCTGCCAACAGAGTGTTCATGTTCTGTTTGCCCTCCACCATCACCTTAGAGGGCAGCCTGCCAGCAGAGTGCTCATATTCTGTCTGCCCTCCACCATCACCTTAGAAGGCAGCCTACCAGCAGAGTGCTCATGTTCTGTCTGCCCTCCACCATCACCTTAGAGGACAGCCTGCCAGCAGAGTGCTCATGTTCTGTCTGCCCCCACCATCACCTTAGAGGGCAGCCTGCCAGCAGAGTGCTCATGTTCTGTCTGCCCTCCACCATCACCTTAGAGGGCAGCCTCCCAGCAGAGTGCTCATGATCTGTCTGCCCTTCACCATCACCTTAGAGGGAAGCCTGCCAGCAGAGTGCTCATGTTCTGTCTGCCCTTCACCATCACCTTAGAGGGCAGCCTGCCAGCAGAGTGCTCATGTTCTGTCTGCCCTCCACCATCACCTTAGAGGGCAGCCTGCCAGCAGAGTGCTCATGATCTGTCTGCCCTCCACCATCACCTTAGAGGGCTGCCTGCCAACAGAGTGCTCATGTTCTGTCTGCCCTCCCCCATCACCTTAGAGGACAGCCTGCCAGCAGAGTGCTCATGATCTGTCTGCCCTCCACCATCACCTTAGAGGGCAGCCTGCCAGCAGAGTGCTCATGATCTGTCTGCCCTCCACCATCACCTTAGAGGGCTGCCTGCCAACAGAGTGCTCATGTTCTGTCTGCCCTCCCCCATCACCTTAGAGGGCAGCCTGCCAGCAGAGTGCTCATGATCTGTCTGCCCTCTACCATCACCTTAGAGGGCAGCCTGCCAGCAGAGTGCTCATGTTCTGTCTGCCCTCCACCATCACCTTAGAGGACAGCCTGCCAGCAGAGTGCTCATGATCTGTCTGCCCTCCACCATCACCTTAGAGGGCAGCCTGCCAGCAGAGTGCTCATGTTTTGTCTGCCCTCCACCATCACCTTAGAGGGCAGCCTGTCAGCAGAGTGCTCATGTTCTGTCTGCCCTCCACCATCACCTTAGAGGGCAGCCTGCCAGCAGAGTGCTCATGATCTGTCTGCCCTCCACCATCACCTTAGAGGGCAGCCTGCCAGCAGAGTGCTCATGTTCTGTCTGCCCTCCACCATCACCTTAGAGGGCAGCCTGCCAGCAGAGTGCTCATGATCTGTCTGCCCTCCACCATCACCTTAGAGGGCAGCCTGCCAGGAGAGTGCTCATGTTCTGTCTGCCCTCCACCATCACCTTAGAGGGCAGCCTGCCAGCAGAGTGCTCATGTTCTGTCTGCCCTCCACCATCACCTTAGAGGGCAGCCTGCCAGCAGAGTGCTCATGGACTGGAAGGGTAAAGGATCATCTGCTCTGCTCCTGCCTGATTAATAATTTCTCTGGTACTTAAAATAGTTACCAGAAATGATCAGGTAATACAATGTATATATTGTAAAGTGCTGCTTATGAGGGTATAGAATACTATAGAATCCTTCTAGAAACAGAACTGCACTTGAGTTGTTTGCTAGCAACTTAGCAGCACTTTGCTTATCTGCTTATCTTTTGCCTAATGGCTTCACGCACGTACGAACACGTGCGCACGCACGCACGCGCGCACACACACACACACACACACACACACACACACACACACACACACACACACACACACACACACACACACACACACACACACACACACACACACCTCTATAAGAGGAAGTATGAGACAAGGTCTCCCGTTGCAGTGAAAAATGAGATGAAGGTGTGGCCTTCCAGCAGGTAGAGACCAGGGCACCATGGTTACCTAGAAGGATTTACATGTTCCCCACGTCAGTGGAGTGGAGAGCTCTAGAGACAATACCATTGTTACAACACAGTAGGAAGCTATAGAGACGCACAGCTTGGGTACTAGTGGATTGGAATAAACTAAACTAAACCCCTCAAACTACTTCCTGGGAAACATGTTTTCTTGTGTCTTGACGTCCCACTGGTTAGCATGTGAAGCATACACACCTCAGACATAGAATATTCTGAGAAGTGCTGAGAGAATACATGATCAATCTGAAAACAGTGTGCCAGTATCATCAAAAACCGATCTTTATATACAGTACCAGGCAAACGTTTGGACACACCAACTCATTCAAGGGTTTTTCTTTATTTTTCACTATTTTCTACATTGTAGAATAATAGTGAAGACATCAAAACTATGAAATAACACATATGGAATTCTGTAGTAACCAAAAAAGTGTGAAACAAATCTAAATATATTTTAGATTCTTCAGAGTAGCCACCCTTTGCCTTGATGACAGCTCTGCACACTCTTGGTATTCTCTCAACCAGCTTCATGAGGTAGTCACCTGGAATGCATTTCAATTAACAGGTGTGCCTTGTTAAAAGTTAATTTGTGGAATTTCTTTCCTTCTTAATGCGTTTAAGCCAATCAGTTGTGTTGAGACAAGGTAGGGGTGGTATACAGAAGATAGCCCTATTTGGTAAAAGACCAAGGGTGTCGGGTGCCTTGTCCTCTATAGGGAGTAGGGAGCCTTGTAGGGAGTAGGGAGCCAGTTAAGCCACACCCTAACTAGTTGCACATTCACTTTACCCCAGGTGGGAACGGTTTTACTTATCATTTAGTCGCAGGAGAGTTAACAAACTGGAAATACTGGTGGAGCAGAAGCAACCTTTGGCCACGGCTGCCTTCTGCCATTACATGTAGTTGTTGTATGATACAACATTAATTGACTGAGGTTTGGACTACCTTACACCTGCCTACCTGCCTGCATGAGTATGAAACAACAAGAGTTGACCGAAGAGGGATTACTGAAACCTGCCTACCTGCCTGGCAGCCATCCCCAGCTAGATAGATCTCCTGCCTACCTGCCTGGCAGCCTTCCCCAGCTAGATAGATCTCCAACATGGTGGAAGATGGCACTAAGAAAGGAGGAAGAAGGTAGGTGTATTTTCATGTGTCATCCCATCTGTTTTTTTCTACCATAGTTTGACGAATTCAAATTCAAAAGTAACAAAACAGTCATACTGAAGGAATTCTATAGAACGTCACTGTACGCACGGAACGCAGGTGTTTTCACAGGAACTTAAGTTCACATGTAGGAGGATGCTTGGTTCTCAATGCTCAGCTCAGGTATTTTAACGTCCAACTAACTATCAGTCCAGGAGTCAAAATGCAACGTTGTTGATAATTGAGTCCCACTGAGACCAATATCTTCTTTTACAAGGAACTTCTACAAATCACATATTATTATTTTAATAAGAATCAAAGGAGAAGAAGGATATTAGACTTGTGAACATTAGAATTTAAAATACATCCCTGCTCTAGAAATAAATACAAGATAAATGTTACGATGTCAAATCACTATATAGCTGCATGGACATTTTCATACCAACATTTATAAACCAGCCTAGACTGCACTATAGCACCCTATTCCCTATATAGTGCACTACTTTTGACCAGAGTCCAATGTGTCACGATCTTCGTAAAAATAGTCGGACCAAAGCCCAGCGTACTTTGAGTTCCACATAATTTATTAAAGATGTGAAACTTAGAAAAAACAATAAAGGAACAGGGAAGACAATGCAGTGCTAACAGGCAACTAAACATAAACAATATCCCATAACCCACAGTTGGAGAAATGTAACTTAAGTATGATCCCCAATTAGAGACAACGATAACCAGCTGCCTCTAATTGGGAATCATACAAATCCCCAACATAGAAAATCAAACCTAGAACCCCACATAGAAAATCTAAACTAGAACAATCGCCTAGTCACGCCCTGACCTACTCTACCATAGAAAATATAAACTAGAACAAGCCCCCAGTCACGCCCTGACCTACTCTACCATAGAAAATATAAACTAGAACAAGCCCCCAGTCACGCCCTGACCTACTCTACCATAGAAAATATAAACTAGAACAATCCCCCAGTCACACCCTGACCTACTCTACCATAGAAAATATAAACTAGAACAACCCCCCCAGTCACGCCCTGACCTACTCTACCATAGAAAATATAAACTAGAACAAGCCCCCAGTCACGCCCTGACCTACTCTACCATAGAAAATATAAACTAGAACAACCCCCCAGTCACACCCTGACCTACTCTACCATAGAAAATATAAACTAGAACAACCCCCCCAGTCACGCCCTGACCTACTCTACCATAGAAAATATAAACTAGAACAATCCCCCAGTCACGCCCTGACCTACTCTACCATAGAAAATATAAACTAGAACAACCCCCCAGTCACACCCTGACCTACTCTACCATAGAAAATATAAACTAGAACAACCCCCAAGTCACGCCCTGACCTACTCTACCATAGAAAATATAAACTAGAACAACCCCCCCAGTCACGTCCTGACCTACTCTACCATAGAAAATATAAACTAGAACAACCCCCCAGTCACGCCCTGACCTACTCTACAATAGAAAATATAAACTAGAACAACCTTTCTAGGACGTGACACTATGTGAGGAAGGGATGGTCTCATGTTCCATCCATTCTTCTTTCCAAACAAACGTCAAGTCAAAAGATTGTGTATTTATTTAACCTGTATTTAACTAGGCAAGTCAGACAAGCACATTAATCAATGTATGAATATGTAGATATGTCACTAATATAATGCATATACAGTACTGTATGAATATCTAGATATGTCACTAATGTAATGCATATACAGTACTGTATGAATATGTAGATATGTCACTAATATAATGCATACACTGTATGAATATGTAGATATGTCACTAATATAATGCAAATACACTATGAATATGTAGATATGCCCTTAATATAATGCATGTACTGTATGAATATGTAGATATGTCACTAATATAATGCATGTACTGTATGAATATGTAGATATGCCCTTAATATAATGTATACACAGTATGCATATGTAGATATGCCACTAATATAATGCATGTACTGTATGAATATGTAGATATGTCACTAATATAATGTATACACAGTATGTCACTAATATAATGCATTGTCATGAACCGGCTCAAAGCCCGTAACAAAAGGGAGACAACGTGGAGATAAGGAATAACAAAATATATATTTACTAAATAAAGTAAACGAAGTACAATATACAGTGGTGTGTGTAATCAGTAATCAGTAGTGTAAGGGAGTGTTTTGCATGAATGTGATAATGCAGGGTGTTGAAAGGTGCCAAAGCAAACAACCAAAAACCACCAAGATACACAACAAAATCTATAAAGGTGTCTGCATGGAGAGAGTCTCTCCTCCATGACTGGGGAAGAGGTGTATTTATCCTGGGAGACACCGGGCACAGGTGTGTCTACATGGAGAGAGTCTCTCCTCCATGACTGGGGAAGAGGTGTATTTATCCTGGGAGACACCGGGCACAGGTGTGTCTACATGGAGAGAGTCTCCTCCATGACTGGGGAAGAGGTGTATTTATCCTGGGAGACACCGGGCACAGGTGTGTCTGCATGGAGAGAGTCTCCTCCATGAATGGGGAAGTGGTGTATTTATCCTGGGAGACACCGGGCCCAGGTGTTTCACATGTAGCTGACGACCCTCCCAACTCCGCACACAGGCATCCTAATAAGGAAACAAGAACAAAGAGAGAATACGGCAGACAGAGTGGGAGGGTCGTCACATGCATATACTGTATGAATATGTAGATATGCCACTATTATAATGCATATACTGTATGAATATGTAGATATGCCACTATTATAATGCATATACTGTATGAATATGTAGATATGCCACTATTATAATGCATATACTGTATGAATATGTAGATATGCCACTATTATCTCTCTCTCTCTCTCTCTCTCTCTCTCTCTCTCTCAGTAAAGAGATGGCTGAAGGCAGGAGATACTGTGGGTGGTCCCGTTTCCGTTGGTGTTTTCTCATCCTGCTCCTCATAGCAACGGTCTTCTTCTACTTCGGCGATCGGTCAGTAGAGTGGGTCCCTTCACTAGACAGGGCGTCAAAATGGTGGGCGGAATTGCGTGGCGGTTCAGTCAGCAGATCTGGTTCTACCAACACCAGTAGCGAAGCAGTTTCTATCAACTCCACTAGTTTTCCCATAGACGCTCATGAAACTGCGTCTGCCAATTCAACAGATCGTCAGACTTCACTTATCCACTCTACTCAACAGGCCATCGAACTCAACACAACACATCATGAAACTAGTTCCATCACCTCTGCACTGACCATCATCACTAATCTGATCACAGAGGTCAAGGCAGTTCTGGCCACTCCTCCTCCGTATGTGTCCCCAGGACCGTACCATGTAGAATACCCATCAGAGTACATCTTCATCCTGGATGAGCCAGAGAAATGCCGGGAGCAGAAACCCTTCCTGGTTCTGATGGTGCCAGTGGCGCCCTATAACAGGGACGCTCGTGAGGCCGTCCGCAGGACTTGGGGCAGTGAGAGGCAGGTACTGGGCAGAGAGGTCCGTCTGTTCTTCCTGCTGGGACTGCCCAGTGGAGAGGAGACAGAGCAGCTCCAGGAGAAGGTGCTGCAGGAGAGCAAAGAGCACCAGGATCTGCTGCAGAGCGACTTCATAGACAGCTACAAAAACCTGACCATCAAGACCATGGTGATGATGGAGTGGCTGAGCTCTCGCTGCCCCAACGCCTCCTACGCCATGAAGATCGACTCAGACATGTTCCTCAACGTGAACACCTTGGTCAACATGCTGCTTCACGCTCCAACGCAGAACTACCAGACTGGACTAGTGGCCCAATGGGCCGCTGTTCTAAGAGACCGTAACTCGAAATGGTACCTTCCAAAGGAGGTGTTTCCTGAACCGGTATACCCACCTTATGCTCTGGGCCTGGGCTATGTCTTCACCTTAGACCTCCCCAGGAAGCTGGTGGAGGCGTCCAGGCATGTTAAAGCCGTCTACATAGAGGATGTGTATCTGGGACTGTGTATGAGACACCTGGGCATCCGGCCTACTGACCCCCCCAGTGGAAACCTCTTCCAGGTTTTCCCTGTGGCTTATGACCGCTGCACTTACTCACGGCTGATAGCCACCACCACACACAGTATCACTCACCAGGTCAACGCATGGACAGACCTACACAAACCTGGTCCTCCCTGCTGATCTCATACAGTAACAGACTGACTGATGTACCAATCACTTCCTCGTTGTTTGTTCATACACTAACTAACTAACAAACAAAAAACAAAGAACGTGACGAGGGGATGGGGAAAGGATATACAACATTTCTGGAGAGATCTGAAAATATCTGTGCAGCAACTCTCCCCATTCAACTTGACAGACCTTGAGAGAGAGAAACTCCCCAAATACAGGTGTGCCAAGCTTGTTGCGTCATACCCAAGAAGACTCAAGGCTGTAATCACTGCCAAAGGTGCTTCAACAAAGTACATAGTTAAGGGTCTGAATACTTTCCAAAGGCACTGTATACCTCGGTGAAGAACATTAACACCCTGAATGACCAGGTTCTTCACGCTACGTCCTTTGGGAGAATGTTGTTTTTCTCTGAACCGAGGCAGACACCTTGCTACACCGGTTTTTTGATTCCTAAGGCTTTTTTTAAACAAAGACTGAGAGCAGCAGTTATCTGTCTCACGTGGACATGGTGATGGACTGGACAGGACTAAGAAATGGATGCAATGGGTTGGGTCTGTCTGTGGTGAATGTGTGTACTACACTGAAGCAGCAGAAACCCAGAACAAGTTAAACAGGTTTATCGTAATAGAGACTAGTTGGCAGTGTTTAGACAGGCAGCCCAATTCTGATCTTTATTCCCCCTAATTGTTCATTTGACCAATCACATCTCTTTCAGAGCTGATGTGATGGTGAAAAGTCTAAACACAGCCGCTGCACTGCACTTAATCATCAGCTTTGCCCCTTTTTCCAGAGCAAACTGTAACAGGTTCATTTGACCCAGCTTCTCACAACAGGAAAAAGAATACTGGAGCAACAGGAAATGCAGATTATAATGAACAACTTGTTTGGTTGTTGTAGGGGTTTATAAACAGGTGTTCTACTCCGCTAGCCAGAACATCCCCCTAACCAGGTGTTCTACTCCGCTAGCCAGAACATCCCCCTAACCAGGTGTTCTACTCTGCTAGCCAGTACCTCCCCCTAACCAGGTGTTCTACTCTGCTAGCCAGAACATCCCCCTAACCAGGTGTTCTACTCTGCTAGCCAGCACCTCCCATAACCAGGTGTTCTACTCTGCTAGCCAGTACCTCCCCCTAACCAGGTGTTCTACTCTGCTAGCCAGTACATCCCCCTAACCAGGTGTTCTACTCTGCTAGCCAGTACATCCCCCTAACCAGGTGTTCTACTCTGCTAGCCAGTACCTCCCCCTAACCAGGTGTTCTACTCTGCTATAGCCAGCACCTCCCCTAACCAGGTGTTCTACTCTGCTAGCCAGCCACTCCCCTAACCAGGTGTTCTACTCTGCTAGCCAGCACCTCCCCTAACCAGGTGTTCTACTCTGCTAGCCAGCACCTCCCTTAACCAGGTGTTCTACTCTGCTAGCCAGCATCTCCCCTAACCCGGTGTTCTACTCTGCTAGCCAGCACCTCCCCCTAACCAGGTGTTCTACTCTGCTATCCAGCACCTGCCCTAACCAGGTGTTCTACTCTGCTAGCCAGCACCTCCCCTACTCCCCTAACCAGGTGTTCTACTCCGCTAGCCCAGTACCTCCACTAACCAGGTCTTCTACTCCGCTAGCCCAGTACCCCCCCTAACCAGGTGTTCTACTCCACTAGCCCAGTACCTCCCCTAACCAGGTCTTCTACTCCGCTAGCCAGCACCTCCCCTAACCAGGTCTTCTACTCCGCTAGCCAGCACCTCCCCTAACCAGGTGTTCTACTCTGCTAACCAGCACCTCCCTTAATCAGGTGTTCTACTCTGCTAGCCAGCACCTCCCCTAACCAGGTGTTCTACTCTGCTATAGCCAGCACCTCCCCTAACCCGGTGTTCTACTCTGCTAGCCAGCACCTCCCCCTAACCAGGTGTTCTACTCTGCTATCCAGCACCTGCCCTAACCAGGTGTTCTACTCTGCTAGCCAGCACCTCCCCTAACCAGGTGTTCTACTCCGCTAGCCCAGTACCTCCACTAACCAGGTCTTCTACTCCGCTAGCCCAGTACCCCCCCCTAACCAGGTGTTCTACTCCACTAGCCCAGTACCTCCCCTAACCAGGTCTTCTACTCCGCTAGCCAGCACCTCCCCTAACCAGGTCTTCTACTCCGCTAGCCAGCACCTCCCCTAACCAGGTGTTCTACTCCACTAGCCCAGTACCTCCCCTAACCAGGTCTTCTACTCCGCTAGCCAGCACCTCCCCTAACCAGGTCTTCTACTCCGCTAGCCAGCACCTCCCCTAACCAGGTCTTCTACTCCGCTAGCCCAGTACCTCCCTTAAACAGGTGTGTGTTTCTCTTTCGCCTCCAGATACAATTGTTAATAGAATCATTGGAGGGCTCACAGTATATAATTTACCTCGTTAGGATTTAAGATGGACAACACTGGGAGAGCAAGTTACAACAGGACAGCAGATTGAACCACTAAAATAGACTGAAGTAACCATTTACTATGACGTATCCATAACGCATTCATCACACTATAAACATTTAATGAGCGGATTGTAACCAGTGGCAACCGCATTGTTAAAGGTCAATAAAATATATTTATATCTTATCTAATAGCGTAACCATGTCATGATTTGCAATCGCTTTAGATATCTTAATAAATGCGGTATTACAATGACAGCGCAGTGTGAACATCAATGTCATGTTATACTTACTGAGACACCTAGTGGAGACATAACAGCATGACTAAGGAGTTCATTCACTTACACACAGACACACAGCTTGACTCGGGAGCGCTGTAACGGCACATTTTGGGGGGGATTGGGTACTGGCTCCTCTTCCTCTATAAAACATAGACAGAACAGTAATGAAGACAGGCAGACACTGCTTCCCCAATAGAAATACTCAGTCCCACTTGTCATGGCGACTTCGGCTAGCTCAGCTCATGCATAGAAACACGTCTTCGGGTCAAATGGTCGTGTCGCGCCGAACTGCGATTGTGCAGACCGTCACACCAGAGGTACTCCTTCGATATCAAGTTGTTCTGGACGAAAACGTGTCAGATTGTCACTTTCACAAGGTTGGAGTAATAAAATGTTCAACTACTGAAGACACCTGTTAATTGAAATGCATTCCAGGTGACTACCTCATGAAGCTGGTTGAGAGAATGCCAAGCGTCTGCAAAGCCGTCATCAAATCAAATCAAAGGGTGGCTACTTTGAAGAATATCAAACATAAAATATATTTTGATTTATTTAACACTTTTTTGGTTACTACATGATTCCATATGTGTTATTTCATAGTTTTGATGTCTTCACTATTATTCTACAATGTAGAAAATAATACAAATAAAAACCCTGGAATGAGTCGGTGTTCTAAACCTTCTGACTGGTTCACTGAACAAATTAGTGCAACAACTTCAAAGGCTGTATTGAGTTACATAAGTTAAGGGAATCAGTCAATTGAAATGAATACAATAAAATGTTATTGGTCACATGCACATGGTTAGCAGATGTTATTGGTCACATGGTTAGAAGATGTTATTGGTCACATGGTTAGAAGATGTTATTGGTCACATGGTTAGTAGATGTTATTGGTCACATACACATGGTTAGCAAATGGTATTGGTCACATGGTTAGCAGATGTTATTGGTCACATGGTTAGCAGATGTTATTGGTCACATGGTTAGCAGATGTTATTGGTCACATGGTTAGCAGATGTTATTGGTCACATGGTTAGCAGATGTTATTGGTCACATGGTTAGCAGATGTTATTGGTCACATGGTTAACAGATGGTATTGATCACATGGTTAGCAGATGTTATTGGTCACATGGTTAACAGATGGTATTGGTCACATGGTTAACAGATGGTATTGGTCACATGGTTAACAGATGGTATTGGTCACATGGTTAACAGATGGTATTGGTCACATACACGTAATACACACAAATCTAAGTAAAGGGATGGAATAAGAATATATAAATATATGGATGAGCGATGACCTAGCGCCATAGGCAAGAAATCAGCCTATTGAAACAAATTCATTAGGCCTTTAACTATGGCCGTCACATGACTGAGAATACAGGTCATCTGTTGGTCACAGACACCTAAACAAAAGTGGGGCATGGATCAGAAAACCAGTCAGCATCTGGTGTGACCGCCATTTGTCTCATGCAGCGCGACACATCTCCTTTGCATAAAGTTGATGAGGCTGTTGATTGTGGCCTGTTGAATGTTGTCCCACTCCTCTTTAATGGCTGTGTGAAGTTGCTGGATATTGGTGGGAACTGGACCATGATGTCGTACACGTCGATCCAGCAGGAAGGTGTCCATACTAACGCTTCTTATGCAGCTCAACCAGCGCCATGAGCCACTCACTCACCAAGCCAATCGACCCACGCCCATCGACCCACGCCCATCGACCCACGCCCATCGACCCACGCCCATCGACCCACGCCCATCGACCCAAGGTTCCACCATGCCTCTGGACTGCATGACTTCTACCTGAAAAACAAAAACACAGGGGTTTAAATATAACACAGTTTGAATCGCATGATCCAACAATTATCCAATAGAAAGACTTGATTTGTTAAACATGCAAATCGGTCACACCTGTGACAGGTACATCCCTCGTTACAAAGGGATATAACACAGGTGTGTCCACTCAGAAACAATTGAACATGAGTTGGGCTCACACCATAGAGACAGTTAGAGGATGCAACCTTGTATCTGTCCCATTCTGGCGTCTGTGAGAACATGGGCAGCGCCATCGAAGCCATCTCCATACTGAAGTATTCAATTATCCTCTTCTGTTACTTCTATGAGTTGGTTAACAAACTGAAAGGGTTTGTACTGCCCCCTGGAGGTTGTTGACTGAACATGTATAAAGCCAAGCTTGGTGATTTACTGCCAGCTGTAGTGATGGAATGTTTGCTGGTTCCTCCTGCTGACCTGTGATGGAATTATATGATTCTTCCTTAATTAACCCATTGGAAATTACACCTAGTTGACAACTTCAAAATGGTGAAAGTCCTCAATGGCGCTGCCCATGCTAAAAATTGAGGTTTTGGGTCACTAGAGTGCTCTATCTATGTCTATGGTTCACACACACATAAAGGGGCAGGTGAACAGCATGAAATTGACACATCGTATACAAACCATATTAACTCCCCCCCTTTGCTACATATGACACACTTATTCATTGTATGACAGAAGAGTTGACCAAGGGGGAATTACCTAAACCTGACAGCCATCCCCAGCTAGATAGATCTCCTGCCTACCTGCCTGGCAGCCACCCCCAGCTAGATAGATCTCCAACATGGTGGAAGATGGCAGTAAGAAAGGAGGAAGAAGGTAGGTGTATTTTCATGTTTCGTCCCATCTGTTTTTTTACTATAGTTTGATGTATTCAAAGTCATACAATTATGGAGTTCTGAGTGAGGTGTTCAATCTATGTTGATGACTAGCCTTATGAAGAGGAACCTCTGGCAGAACTAAAGTTTGTCTGAGGTGGTGCTCCTTCTACTGTTCAGTGCCCGAGGAGGTGGCGCTCCTGTTCAGTGCCCGAGGAGGTGGCGCTCCTGTTCAGTGCCCGAGGAGGTGGCGCTCCTGTTCAGTGCCCGAGGAGGTGGCGCTCCTGTTCAGTGCCCGAGGAGGTGGCGCTCCTGTTCAGTGCCCGAGGAGGTGGCGCTCCTGTTCAGTGCCCGAGGAGGTGGCGCTCCTGTTCAGTGCCCGAGGAGGTGGCGCTCCTGTTCAGTGCCCGAGGAGGTGGCGCTCCTGTTCAGTGCCCGAGGAGGTGGCGCTCCTGTTCAGTGCCCGAGGAGGTGGCGCTCCTGTTCAGTGCAATGTATACTCTGCCACCTTAGAATATGTGAACCACTATAAATACCTAGGTGTCTGGTTAGACCGTAAACTCTCCTTCCAGACCCACATTAAGCATCTCCATTCCAAAATTAAATCTAGAATTGGCTTCCTATTTCGCAAAAAAAACATCATGCTGCCAAACATATCCTCGTAAAACTGACTATCCTACCGATCCTTGACTTCAGCGATGTCATTTACAAAATAGCCTCCAACACTCTACTCAGAAAATTGGATGCAGTCAATCACAGTGCCATCCGTTTTGTCACTAAAGCCCCATATACTACCCACCACTGCGACCTGTATGCTCTCATTGGCTGGCCCTCTCTTCATATTTGTCGCCAAACCCACTGGCTCCAGGTCATCTACAAGTCTTTGCTAGGTAAAGTCCCGCCTTATCTCAGCTCACTGGTCACCCTAGCAACACCCACCCGTAGCACGTGCTCCCGCAGGTATATTTCACTGGTCATCCCCAAAGCCCACTCCTCCTTTGGCTGCCTTTCCTTCCAGTTCTCTGCTGCCAATGACTGGAACGAATTGCAAAAATCACTGAAGCTGGAGATCCATATCTCCCTCACTAACGTTAAGCATCAGCTGTCAGAGCAGCTCACAGATCATTGCACCTGTACATAGCCCATCTGTAAATAGCCCATCCAACTACCTCATCCCAATATTGTATTTATTTATTTATCTTGCTCCTTTGCACCCCAGTATCTCTGCTTGAACATTCATCTTCTGCACATCTATCACTCCAGTGTTTAATTGCTAAATGGTAATTACTTCTCCACTACGGCCTATTTATTGCCTTACCTCCCTTATCTTACCTCATTTGCACAAACTGTATATAGACTTTCTCTATTGTATTATTGACTGTATGTTTGTTTACTCTATGTGTAACTCTGTTTGTGCAGCTTTGCTTTATCTTGGCCAGGTCGCATTTGTAAATGAGAACTTGTTCTCAACTAGACTACCAGGTTAAATAAAAGGTGAAATAAAAAAAGTTATCTAAAAAAATCTTAGAGTATCTGTGTCTTCTCTCATTGGTCGAGACGGGTGGGTGAACACTCCCGAAGAGCTGCACCTCATTTGAGACGGGTGGGTGAACACTCCCGAAGAGCTGCACCTCATTTGAGACGGGTGGGTGAACACCCCAAAGAGCTGCACCTCATCTGCTTGACTCAGAACTCAAGCATGGCTTTGAGTGCCACTCTCCTATCTAGATCAATGAGAGAAGACCAATGTATGTGATCACATGCAAATCAGAAGTCTGTTCTGACGTTTAGTTTTAACATCAAACTAAATATCATTCCAGAAGTTAAAATGGCACCATTGTTGAGTCTATGGCTAGAAATCAAATCAGAACGTCCTAATCTATTAGATAACTGTTAATATATATCATTTTTTGAAGACTGCAATGCCACAGAAACATAATGATGGTGAGTTTTTTTTCATACATCTCAAGGATGACTAAACCATTTATGTTTCTCTCCTCCCAGTCAGAAGATGGCGGAAGGTGGGAGACGCTGCTGCTGGTCCGGTTTTCGTTGCCGTTTCCTCATCCTGCTCGTCACCGTGGCGGCCATCTTGTTCTTCACCAACCACCAGTCAGCAGAGTGTGTCCCAAGATGGTGGGCAGAATACCACGGTCGTTCAGTCAACACCAGTAGCGAAGCAGTTCCTCTCAACACCACTGATTTGACCATAGACGCTCATGAAACTGCGTCTGCCAATTCAACAGATCGTCAGACTTCACGTATCCACTCTACTCAACAGGCCATCGAACTCAACACAACACATCATGAAACTAGTTCCATCACCTCTGCACTGACCATCATCACTAATCTGATCACAGAGGTCAAGGCAGTTCTGGCCACTCCTCCTCCGTATGTGTCCCCAGGACCGTACCATGTAGAATACCCATCAGAGTACATCTTCATCCTGGATGAGCCAGAGAAATGCCGGGAGCAGAAACCCTTCCTGGTTCTGATGGTGCCAGTGGTGCCCTATAACAGGGACGCTCGTGAGGCCGTCCGCAGGACTTGGGGCAGTGAGAGGCAGGTACTGGGCAGAGAGGTCCGTCTGTTCTTCCTGCTGGGACTGCCCAGTGGAGAGGAGACAGAGCAGCTCCAGGAGAAGGTGCTGCAGGAGAGCAAAGAGCACCAGGATCTGCTGCAGAGCGACTTCATAGACAGCTACAAAAACCTGACCATCAAGACCATGGTGATGATGGAGTGGCTGAGCTCTCGCTGCCCCAACGCCTCCTACGCCATGAAGATCGACTCAGACATGTTCCTCAACGTGAACACCTTGGTCAACATGCTGCTTCATGCTCCAAAGCAGAATTACATGACTGGACTAGTGGCCCAACGGGGCGCTGTTCTAAGAGACCGTAACTCCAAATGGTACCTTCCAAAGGAGGTGTTTCCTGAACCGGTATACCCACCTTATGCTCTGGGCCTGGGCTATGTCTTCACCTTAGACCTCCCCAGGAAGCTGGTGGAGGCGTCCAGGCATGTTAAAGCCGTCTACATAGAGGATGTGTATCTGGGACTGTGTATGAGACACCTGGGCATCCGGCCTACTGCCCCTCCCAGTGGAAACCTCTTCCATGTTTTCCCTGTGGCTTATGACCGCTGCACCTACTCACGGCTGATAGCCACCACCACACACAGTATCACTCACCAGGTCAACGCATGGACAGACCTACACAAACCTGGTCCTCCCTGCTGATCTCATACAGTAACAGACTGACTGATGTACCAATCACTTCCTTAGTTTTTTTGTTCTTGCCAACGATGTAAATCTGGTGAATTTGTAAATTATTTCCACTTTGATTAAATCGTTTAATAATCATGATGATGTTACTGAATTTGGATTAGACACACTTCCCGTCTTATATCCTTTTGGGTGGTGGGTGTTACTGCCCCCCCCCCCCCCCCCCCCCCCCAAAAAAAACATATCTACATTGGAGAACAAGTTATTATACTGAAACTTGACCACAATAAATGTACAGAGGTACAATTGTGTGTTATTTTTCTACTTTATTTGAATATTGTTTTTTATTTCATGGTCTAATCTAACTGTACTTAATGAGTCATTTACAACTTGAGTAGTTCTCTCATTATTATTATTACAATGATCTATCCATGCTCATTGTTATGTATGTTCAGTAGAAGGTTTACAAGATTATACGGTTTATGTGTATAAGGCATGTGAATTAGTTTTTTGAGAAGCTAGCTGGGGGACCAGCGCTGGTTTAGTTCTGGGTTCAGAGATGATTTAAATGATAATGCCCAAGGATATATTGACATGGGTGTTGTTAGGCCAAAGACAAGGGTGGGCAAATTTGCCAATATGTCCTCCAAACACCGGCTTCAAGGACATTATCACTTTTATGCAATGGGATGACTAACATATTAAAATAATGATTGACATATTTTCATTAAAGACATTATTCTGATGAATTTATTCATTCTATTTCATCCTTCCGCAAGATATAGTCACGACACAAATCTAGGGTTGCTACCCAAGCCGGCCGGTCGTTCGTTCTATCGGTTCGGTTGCCAGAGACGCGACCCAGTTGTTCATTCTTTTTGTTCTGTATCTGTGGACGCGACCCAGTTGTTCATTCTTTTTGTTCTGTATCTATGGACGCGCCCCAGTCGTTTGTTCTAAGTGTTCCATTGCCATACTAGCTGGCCATGTTCTTGTCCCTTGCTTGCTAGCTAGCCAACTACGTCTGACTTAGAGTCACGTCAAACAGAGCAGACCGAATAACAACAGCAGCTGCATTTGTTGAAGCTGTTTTCTAGTGACATTTATTTTCAGACGTCCATAACAATGAGCTAATAAGCGCAATTTTCGCCTCGCATAGAAAATTTGCTCACTCGTCAGGACACTGTTGTTCAGAGGAGCAAGCCAACAACACAATCACTTCAAACTGAAGCTGGAAAGAATGCAAATGAGCTGCATTTCATTTCGTTTGACTTTTTTTCAATTGACATTTCTTATATCCTTAAAAATGACGCCAGCTGATTCATGATTTAGCCTGGCTGAGAAACGCTGCCTGCCTGTCTGTCTTGTCCCGACTGTTCATTACTATGGGACAGCTGGTGAGAATTTGAATATTGAAGCAATGTTGCAAATGTCAGAGAGACAGACAGTAAGGTTTATACAAATCTCCGCTGTTGAAAACTAAATGTGAGACCATGTCTAGATGCTTTTCATAGTGGAGATCAACTTCATAAATTGCCTGGCTGGGCTGACGAAATGTTGTATTGCGGAGTCAGATGGAACAGAGTAAATAGGCATTTTAACATCATAGATTTAGCCGGTGGTAACTTGTGGAATAGACACCGGCTGGAATGCGGTTTTAACCAATCAGCATTCAGGATTAGACACACCCATTGCATAAAAGCTGTCTATAGATTTATTTTTATTTTATATATACAAACACGAGTACAAACAATGGTTAGCAGAATCGTTTGAGGGCTCACAGTGTACTGTTTACCATGATAGGATTTTATAAGACGGACAACACTGGGAGAGGACTGCAGATGGATTTTATAAGACGGACAACACTGGGAGAGGACTGCAGATGGATTTTATAAGACGGACAACACTGGGAGAGGACTGCAGATGGATTTTATAAGACGGACAACACTGGGAGAGGACTGCAGATGGAACCACTGAAGTTCACAGAAGGGGATTATATCAACCAGTGAAAGCGAACATCATGTCACGTTATCGTCTTACTGAGATACCTAGTGGACACACACAACAACATAACTGAGGACTTGAATTTCCTAAGTCCCTAAGACCATTGATAAATAGGTCATTGACTAATACACAAAGACAACATATTAGTTATACACACCAGAGGGATACCCCAGCAGTTCTACTTTCTGTCATCATACAGCAGGAACAGACACTTTCTACCTCATCAATTTACCAAAGTCCAGGTTCCAGAAAACCCCCCCCCCGGCATAAGACATTTTACAGTCATAATTCAACCAGTAAACAAGCAACAAGTAAATATGGCAATATTGCTTGAATGATCTGTCCAATTCACATTCACATTCATAGTGAAGTCAAGGCGAAAATATGCCCGATGTGTCTCCATGTCGACAGCCATTGTACAGACGTCTTAGAGAATGGCCATAGTGTCGGAGTTCTGATCTGAACCAGGAAGGCCTAAGGTGAGTTTTAAAACAAACACAACTTTTATTTTTTATTTTTTTTGGGGGGTGAGAAATCTCACTACTTAAATGGTTATTTATTCTATAATCATCTCTATAAGAATGAATCTAATCCAAGGTTGTGTCTGTGTGTATAAACACAGTTTGGACTCTTTGTTACAGGCTGACGCTGAATTAGTGCAGAGATACCAAGGCCCATAGGGCTCTGGTCAAACGTAGTGCACTACATAGGGAATAGGGTGCCATTTTGGACATGTGCGTATCGTAGTGCACTACATAGGGAATAGGGTGCCATTTTGGACACTGATGTATCATAGTGCACTACATAGGGAATAGGGTGCCATTTTGAACACATATGTATCATAGTGCACTACATAGGGAATAGGGTGCCATTTTGAACACATATGTATCATAGTGCACTACATAGGGAATAGGGTGCCATTTTGGACATGTGCGTATCGTAGTGCACTACATAGGGAATAGGGTGCCATTTTGGACAAGTCCGTAACACTTAACCTAATCCAAGAGATGAAATCATCTGTCTGGGTACAACACATGTGCATGCCACAGGGATGGTAACCGAGTCTACTGTCACCAGGTAGTGTCGAGGGTTGCCAGGGCACACAGTCTTCTGGAGCACGGTGATAGTGGCCAGCACGGGGACAGAGTTATATGTCTTGTCCTCGTGCTTGTTGACGATGCAGCCCTCATACAGACACTCAGCCACCAGGATTTTAGCGGGAATCCTGTCCTCTCTCTCATCGATTCTGTAAGAGAGCAACGTCGTGAAATGATATCAAGCCCAACGTGATGTCACAGTGTAGCCTGATATTATCGGAAACGTCCACTGATTAGATACATGCATTGAATTTGATGAATGGCATCCACAAAATGAAAATACATGCACATTAATACCATAATTAACTGTTTGACCTTTTCATAGGCTTACTCCATTCTTTGTGTTTGTCTTCAAAACGTTTGAAACATCATGTCAATCATGGGTCGTCAGTCCTGCCATCCATAGCTGACTATTCATTTGAGAGTTCTATTTCCCCAGTCCCATCCTTCAGCTTACCAAACAAAGTGTCAGGACCGGGCTGTTGAAATGACGCTGTTACATATAGTGCTGTTTTACAGAAAGCTGAAGGGCGATACCTTACCTGTACCGCCAGGGGGAGAGAGAGCGGTTGTTGTACTGCACCGATGACAGAGACGCAGTGTGGAGTTTGAAGCTGGGGCAGCTCTGTCTGTCCCAGTGCCGTTGCAGGTGGATGCTGTCAGACACAGCCGTCCTAAAGCAGTGGATGCTCATGATGGACCTTGAAGCCCGCCGATCCACACCCCTCTGATTGAAACATCTCTTTGCTGACGACAGCCATGCAAAACTCAGGCAACCGCAGATGCAAACAACTAGCATCTGGAAAACGGCGAAGAAAGCAAACGTTTTTCATGCGACAACAAGTAGATGGTAAATAATAATAATAATCATCAATGTGCATAGTAGAAGTTTAAAACTCAGATGATCAACAACAACAAAAAATCAAACAACTAATTGATCGTTTGACACGCACATCGAAACCATTAGCCTATAATAACCCGTCCCTAAACATATTCCATTCATATACAACGTAATTAAATATTATTTAAAATACGAATTGAATTATATATTTCAAAATAGCATAATGCTTTAATCCTGCAGACTGACCCGTGTCATCCTCCAACGGTGTTTTTTTTTTTAAACGAAAAGACCAGGTGGCTACAGGAGTCTATGTCCTTCAATGTGCCATGGTTGCCCTTCCCCTGTCACTGTTTATATAGGGACAGTTGTAGGCCACTTTCTCCTGGGGAAACCCGAGACGGAAATGAAACGATTAAACTCTATGCCGCCGCAATACATTACACCGATGTCCTTTTCCTCAACCGCTTCATTGCTAATCACTGAGAATGACGGACACGCCGTGGCGTCATTCAAAGCGGTAAAGGAATGCGAGATTGATTCTAGGTTATTCATCACCAAAAAACCTCAGTACGCTAGATCTGAATTAGATTTTCTATTACAATTACCATGGTTGTATTCTTGAACTTGAAACGTTCACTTTGCACTTTAGGAACCGTTTTAAAACGAGTTAGTTATTCTACTTTTACACTAGTTATTCTACTTTTATACTTTTACACATGATCATGCCGTTCATACTATGAATAAATGTCTTTCTTTCTTTCTTTCTAAACACATATTTTCTTTTATGGTGCATTTACTTGAGGTAATTCTCATATGAACCGTGTTACATTTGGTTGTTATTGGTACATTGTACATTTCCAGCACAAGCTAACAAGCTAACAAGCTAACAAAACCTCATTTCCAAGAGGAGAGTTATTTGGAGATAGTGGAGGAACGGCCCTACTATATTCACAGCCAGGTCACCAGTGATTACAAGTCAGTATTCAACATCCATCCATGTCTGAGGATGTCGGCCCAGGGGTGTGAAGGTGAACACATAGGCACTGGAGTGAGGAACCACCCTTACTGTCTCTGCTTGGCCGGTTTCCCTCTTTCCACTGGGATTCTCTGCCTCTAACCCTATTACAGGGGCTAAGTCACTGGCTTACTGGTGCTCCTCCATGCAGTCCATAGGAGGTGTGCGTCACTTGTGTGGGTTGAGTCACTGACGTGATCTTCCTGTCCGGGTTGGCGCCCCCCTTGGGTTCGTGCCGTGGGGGAGATCTTTGTGGGCTATTCTCAGCTTTGTCTCAGGGTAGTAAAATTGAAGATATCCCTCTAGTGGTGTGGGGGCTGTACTTTGGCAAAGTGGGTGGGGTTATATCCCATAGCCTGGTTGGCCCTGTACGGGGGTATCGTCGGAAGGGGCAGCAGCTGCAATAGTTTATGTGTCGGGGGGCTAGGGTCAGTCTGTTATATCTGGAGTATTTCTCCTGTCTTATCCGGTATCTTGCATGAATTTAAGTATGCTTCCTCTAATTCCCTCTCTCTCCCTCTCCCTTCCCTCCTGGAGGACCTGAGCCCTGGGACCATGCGTCAGGACTACCTGGCCTGAGGACTCCTTGCTGTCCCTGGTCCACCTGGTCATGTTGCTGCTCCAGTTTCAACTGTTCTGCCTGCGGCTATGGAATCCTGACCTGTTCACCGAATGTGCTACCCGTCCCAGACCTGCTGTTTTCGACTCTCTCTACCGCACCTGCTGTCTCTAACTCTGAATGATCGAATATGAAAAGCCAACTGACATTTACTCCTGAGGTGCTGACTTGCTGCACCCTCTACAACCACTGTGATTATTATTATTTGACCCTGCTGGTCATCTATGAACATTTGAACATCTTGGCCATGTACTGTTATAATCTCCACCTGGCACAGCCAGAAGAGGACTGGCCACCCCTCAGATCCTGGTTCCTCTCTGGGTTTCTTCCTAGGTTCCTGCCATTCTAGGGAGTTTCTCGAGCCACCGTGCTTCTACACCTGCATTGCTTGCTGTTTGGGGTTTTAGGCTGGGTTTCTGTACAGCACTTTGAGATATCAGCTGATGTACGAAGGGCTATATAAATACATTTGATTGATTCGTTGTGATTGACTGGTCTATCTTCAAGGAATTCCTAACATTTCTGTAGAAAAGCCAAAGATAAAGTCTTGTTGTTCTATTTATTAGTTAAATTATTTCAACACTGGATTCAGAAGCCCTGTTGGAGGTAGGTGCACTTGATTCAGAAGCCCTGTTGGAGGTAGGTGCACTTGATTCAGAGGCCCTGTTGGAAGTAGGTGCACTTGATTCAGAGGCCCTGTTGGAGGTAGGTACACTTGATTCAGAAGCCCTGTTGGAGGTAGGTGCACTTGATTCAGAAGCCCTGTTGGAGGTAGATGCACTTGATTCAGAAGCCCTGTTGGAAGTAGGTGCACTTGATTCAGAAGCCCTGTTGGAGGTAGGTGCACTTGATTCAGAAGCCCTGTTGTAGGAAGGTGCACTTGATTCAGAAGCCCTGTTGGAAGTAGGTGCACTTGATCCAGAAGCCCTGTTGGAAGAAGGTACACTTGATTCAGAAGCCCTGTTGGAAGTAGGTGCACTTGATTCAGAAGCCCTGTTGGAAGTAGGTGCACTTGATTCAGAAGCCCTGTTGGAAGTAGGTGCACTTGATCCAGAAGCCCTGTTGGAAGAAGGTACACTTGATTCAGAAGCCCTGTTGGAAGTAGGTGGATAGATTCCGCCTGTCCGGCGGACCAGGAGAAATATATTAAGAGAGCCAACTGTACTGGCCATTCGAATAGCTCAAATCACCGCGCCCACAGCTTCCAAGACCCCAAAACAAGGTTTAGTATTAGCCATGAGGTTTCGTAACTTTTAAAACCACATGACCAGAGAGAGACTGTCCAAGAATACAGCAGAGAGAGACTGTCCAAGAATACAGCAGTGAGAGACTGTCCAAGAATACACCAGAGAGAGACTGTCCAAGAATACAGCAGAGAGAGACTGTCCAAGAATACAGCAGAGAGAGACTGTCCAAGAATACACCAGAGAGAGACTGTCCAAGAATACAGCAGAGAGAGACTGTCATAGAATACAGCAGAGAGAGACTGTACAAGAATACAGCAGAGAGAGACTGTCCAAGAATACAGCAGAGAGAGACTGTCCATGAATACACCAGAGAGAGACTGTCCAAGAATACAGCAGAGAGAGACTGTTCAAGAATACAGCAGAGAGAGACTGTCCAAGAATACACCAGAGAGAGACTGTCCAAGAATACAGCAGATAGAGACTGTCCAAGAATACAGCAGAGAGAGACTGTCCAAGAATACAGCAGAGAGACTGTCCAAGAATACAGCAGAGAGAGACTGTCCTAGAATACAGCAGAGAGAGACTGTCCAATAATACAGCAGAGAGAGACTGTCCAAGAATACAGCAGAGAGAGACTGTCCAAGAATACAGCAGAGAGAGACTGTCCAAGAATACAGCAGAGAGACTGTCCAAGAATACAGCAGAGAGAGACTGTCCAAGAATACAGCAGAGAGAGACTGTCAAAGAATACAGCAGAGAGAGACTGTCCAAGAATACAGCAGAGAGAGACTGTCCAAGAATACAGCAGAGAGAGACTGTCCAAGAATACACCAGAGAGAGACTGTCCAAGAATACAGCAGATAGAGACTGTCCAAGAATACAGCAGAGAGAGACTGTCCAAGAATACAGCAGAGAGAGACTGTCCAAGAATACAGCAGCGAGAGACTGTCCAAGAATACAGCAGAGAGAGACTGTCCAAGAATACAGCAGAGAGAGACTGTCCAAGAATACAGCAGAGAGAGACTGTCCAAGAATACAGCAGAGAGAGACTGTCCAAGAATACAGCAGAGAGAGACTGTCCAAGAATACACCAGAGAGAGACTGTCCAAGAATACACCAGAGAGAGACTGTCCAAGAATACAGCAGAGAGAGACTGTCCAAGAATACAGCAGAGAGACTGTCCAAGAATACACCAGAGAGAGACTGTCCAAGAATACAGCTGAGAGAGACTGTCCAAGAATACAGCAGAGAGAGACTGTCCAAGAATACACCAGAGAGAGACTGTCCAAGAATACAGCAGAGAGAGACTGTCCAAGAATACAGCAGAGAGAGACTGTCCAAGAATATAGCAGAGAGAGACTATCCAAGAATACAGCCGAGAGAGACTGTCCAAGAATACAGCAGAGAGAGACTATCCAAGAATACAGCAGAGAGAGACTGTCCAAGAATACAGCAGAGAGAGACTGTCCAAGAATACAGCAGAGAGAGACTGTCCAAGAATACAGCAGATAGAGACTGTCCAAGAATACACCAGAGAGAGACTGTCCAAGAATACAGCTGAGAGAGACTGTCCAAGAATACAGCAGAGAGAGACTGTCCAAGAATACAGCCGAGAGAGACTGTCCAAGAATACAGCAGAGAGAGACTGTCCAAGAATACAGCAGAGAGAGACTTTCCAAGAATACAGCAGAGAGAGACTATCCAAGAATACAGCAGAGAGAGACTGTCCAAGAATACAGCAGAGAGAGACTGTCCAAGAATACAGCAGAGAGCTGCTGTTTCTTCTTCTGCACAGAACTGTCAACCCTGTTTTGATTCAACACTTTTACAAGACAATACACTCTTCTTCATGACTTCCACTGGCTACCACCGGCGCTGCAGCAGAATGAGTAGCCACGTGTATCGATTGGATTGCGTTGTTGGAATTAGCAGCTCATCGTGTCTACTTTTTAATATCGAAAGAAACATTTCACTTTCTCTAGTCATTAATAAACAACAACGTGAATTTGTGCATTGAGGCAGAAATAATGTGGTGTGACTCGAGTTTTGCCATCAGGTGGAAGGCGGTGTTCCCTCAGAGACAGACCATCAGGTGGTAGGCGGTGTTCCCTCAGAGACAGACCATCAGATGGTAGGCGGTGTTCCCTCAGAGACAGACCGCTGAGACAGACCATCAGGTGGAAGGCGGTGTTCCCTCAGAGACAGACCATCAGGTGGTAGGCGGTGTTCCCTCAGAGACAGACCATCAGGTGGTAGGCGGTGTTCCCTCAGAGACAGACCATCAGGTGGTAGGCGGTGTTCCCTCAGAGACAGACCATCAGATGGTAGGCGGTGTTCCCTCAGAGACAGACCATCAGGTGGTAGGCGGTGTTCCCTCAGAGACAGACCATCAGATGGTAGGCGGTGTTCCCTCAGAGACAGACCATCAGGTGGTAGGGGGTGTTCCCTCAGAGACAGACCGCTGAGACAGACCATCAGATGCAGGTACTATCAGCACAGTCATGTCATTATTTAAGTATATGCTCAGCTGTGCCTCGCAAGGCATACAACAAATCTATTTTATCAATGCTTGAGTTTTGAAATATAATACGGTCTGAGAAAAACAATATTGTTTAGGCCAAGTATAGCCAATATGCTGTGATAATATACTAGGCCAAGCATAGCCAATATGCTGTGATAATATACTAGGCCAAGTATAGCCAATATGCTGTGATAATATACTAGGCCAAGCATAGCCAATATGATGTGATAATATACTAGGCCAAGCATAGCCAATATGCTGTGATAATATACTAGGCCAAGCATAGCCAATATGCTGTGATAATATACTAGGCCAAGCATAGCTAATATGCTGTGATAATATACTAGGCCAAGCATAGCCAATATGCTGTGATAATGTACTAGGCCAAGCATAGCCAATATGCTGTGATAATATACTAGGCCAAGCATAGCCAATATGCTGTGATAATGTACTAGGCCAAGCATAGCCAATATGCTGTGATAATATACTAGGCCAAGCATAGCCAATATGCTGTGATAATATACTAGGCCAAGCATAGCCAATATGCTGTGATAATATACTAGGCCAAGCATAGCCATTATGCTGTGATAATATACTAGGCCAAGCATAGCCAATATGCTGTGATAATATACTAGGCCAAGCATAGCTAATATGCTGTGATAATATACTAGGCCAAGCATAGCCAATATGCTGTGATAATATACTAGGCCAAGCATAGCTAATATGCTGTGATAATATACTAGGCCAAGCATAGCCAATATGCTGTGATAATATACTAGGCCAAGCATAGCTAATATGCTGTGATAATATACTAGGCCAAGCATAGCCAATATGCTGTGATAATATACTAGGCCAAGCATAGCTAATATGCTGTGATAATGTACTAGGAAAGATGTAGAAATATAGAAATAATGAAGGTGAAATTAAATTATTAATATTTAAAATAATTTAATAATTTAATTATTAAATGAATGAGGATTTCTATCAGCCTAACGGAGGTGTAGATGACATCTATCATCCTAATGGAGGTGTAGATTACATCTATCATCCTAGTTGAGGTGTAGATGACATCTATCAGCCTAACGGAGGTGTAGATGACATCTATCATCCTAATGGAGGTGTAGATTACATCTGTCATCCTAAAGGAGGTGTAGATTACCTCTATAATCCTAAAGGAGGTGTAGATTACATCTATCATCATAAAGGAGGTGTAGATTACATCTATCATCCTAAAGGAGGTGCAGATTACATCCATCATCCTCAACTAGGAGTGTAGATTACATCTATATCTATCATCCTAAAGGAGGTGTAGATTACATCTGTCATCCTAAAGGAGGTGTAGATTACCTCTATCATCCTAATGGAGGTGTAGATTACATCTATCATCCTAATGGAGGTGTAGATTACATCTATCATCCTAAAGGAGGTGTAGATTACATCTATCATCCTAAAGGAGGTGTAGATTACATCTATCATCCTAGTTGAGGTGTAGATTACATCTATCATCCTAAAGGAGGTGTAGATTACATATATCATCCTAATGGAGGTGTAGATTACATCTATCATCCTAATGGAGGTGTAGATTACATATATCATCCTAAAGGAGGTGTAGATTACATCTATCATCCTAATGGAGGTGTAGATTACATCTATCATCCTAAAGGAGGTGTAGATTACATCTATCATCCTAAAGGAGGTGTAGATTACATCTATCATCCTAAAGGAGGTGTAGATTTCATCTATCATCCTAAAGGAGGTATAGATGACCTCTATCATCCTAAAGGAGGTGTAGATTACATCTGTCATCCTAAAGGAGGTGTAGATTACATCTATCATCCTAGTTGAGGTGTAGATTACATCTATCATCCTAAAGGAGGTGTAGATTACATCTATCATCCTAAAGGAGGTGTAGATTACATCTATCATCCTAGTTGAGGTGTAGATTACATCTATCATCCTAAAGGAGGTGTAGATTACATCTATCATCCTAAAGGAGGTGTAGATTACATCTATCATCCTAGTTGAGGTGTAGATTACATCTATCATCCTAGTTGAGGTGTAGATTACATCTATCATCCTAAAGGAGGTGTAGATTACCTCTATCATCCTAAAGGAGGTGTAGATTACATCTGTCATCCTAAAGGAGGTGTAGATTACATCTATCATCCTAGTTGAGGTGTAGATTACATCTATCATCCTAAAGGAGGTGTAGATTACCTCTATCATCCTAAAGGAGGTGTAGATTACCTCTATCATCCTAAAGGAGGTGTAGATTACCTCTATCATCCTAAAGGAGGTGTAGATTACCTCTCACATTCCAGTGTTTGAACTTGTAAAAAAGGATGCATGGGATTTCTGTTAATGCGACTCCGTGCAGCCAATGGCAACGTCCGTTTATAATGCTGGGAGCCACCTGTGGATTTGACAGCTCTAAGGCAGGTCCACCTCCGACACCTTCGAAACAACCACTATGGGATAAAGCAGATGGGATTGAATCGAGCCCTTTCGGTGTGAAACATCTCTGTATCTGTTAAGCTTGTTAACAAAGAGTTGAATAAAGAGAACATGTGTTGTAGGTTGTTCTTGGGGCAGGAGACATTAAAGGGGCAATTTAACGATTGCTACAACCGGTTTTGGACTTTTCAATGAACTACATATAACCGTTGATTTCCCGATAAGTATATATTCTAAATACCTCCTGACCTGTCTGTCTAACGCCACCAGAACCCAAAATATTTGTTTATTAAAAAAAGTGAATTGTAAACAAATTCTGTATATCCTCAATACATGGTTAAAACTGTAACTTTGATATCAGATGGTCAGTCCTTGAATTCATAGCTCTGTCTATTCATTTGAGAGTGGTGGGGTGACTGCATTGCTATTGTTTGAAACCCAAGTTGCCTCTTTAAAGCATTGATATGAGTTGTAGTATTATACAGGTCCACATAGTCCACTACTAGTTTTGTGACTGCTATCTGAAAGAGATTGAATCCCAAATGGCACCCTATTCCATATATAGTGCACTCCTTTTGATCAGGCCCAATGACACCCTATTCCCTATATATAGTCCACTACTAGTTTTGTGACTGCTATCTGAAAGAGATTGAATCCCAAATGGCACCCTATTCCATATATAGTGCACTCCTTTTGACCAGGCCCAATGACACCCTATTCCCTATATATAGTCCACTGCTAGTTTTGTGACTGCCATCTGAAAGAGATTGAATCCCAAATGGCACCCTATTCCCTATATAGTGCACTCCTTTTGACCAGGCCCAATGATACCCTATTCCCTATATAGTGCACTCCTTTTGACCAGGCCCAATGACACCCTATTCCCTATATAGTGCACTCCTTTTGACCAGAGCCCATGGCACCCTATTCCTTATATAGTGCACTCCTTTAGACCAGGCCCTCTCTCAGAGATGGGAATCCCCATTGTGGGTGGAGTATAGATCATATCACATCACACCAACGTCGATACTAGTCTGGAAGTCTGTAAACCCGACTCCTTACCGTCACTCTGTCACACGTATTCCTCATTCCAGGACCTGTTGACAGCCAATAAGATTCTCAGCCCTCACCACAGTGAAGGTTCTGAACATGTTACGCAATATAGAATAAACGCCATTCAGCAGACGTTGTTAATCCAAAGCAGCTTTCAGTCGTGCCCGTTTTACATTATCCTTCACGGGTGGGTCCCGGGAATCCACTGTCATGGAGTTGCAAGCGCCGTGCTCTACCAAATGAGATACAGAGGACAACGTGGTTTGATTATTGATTGATTCATTGGTAGATTGATGTGTTTGTTTGTTCATTATAGTGTACGAGGCCAAAAGGGAAGGGAACATTAACGCTACTTTCCTCTCCGACCAAAGTGTATGAACAGAACAGAGGATCAAACTGAAGTGAACAGATACATTTTAATGAAGGCTATTCGTTTTTTTACTTTCATTGTACTGTATTATGCTACACAGTTTCAGCTGCCCAGCCAATGAACTAACTTACACCGTATTATGCGGGGGAATAGGCTTCGTCGTGCCCTCTACACGACTGTCTCAGTGTGTTTGGACCATGATAGTTTGTTGGTGATGTGGTCACCAAGGAACTTGAAGCTCTCGACCTGTTCCACTGCAGCCCCGTCGATGAGAATGGGGCCGTGGCTCGGTCCTCCTTTTCCTGTAGTCCACAATCATCGCCTTTGTCTTGATCACCTTGAGGGAGACGTTGTTGTCCTGGCACCACACGGCCAGGCCTCTGAACTCCTCCCTATAGGCTGTCTCATAGTTGTCGGTGATCAGGCCTACCTGATGATGGTGTTGGAGTCGTGCCTGGCCAGGCAGTCATGAGTGAACAAGGAGTACAGGAGGGGGCTGAGCATGTACCCCTGAGGTGATCAGCGTGGCAGATGCGTTGTTACCTACCCTTACCACCTGGGGTCGGACCGTCAGGAAGTCCAGGATCCAGTTGCAGAGGGAGGTGTTTAGTCCCTGGGTCCTTAGCGTAGTGATGAGCTTTGAGGGCAATATGGTGTTGAACATAGCTGTTCTTTTGTCCAGGTGGGAAAGGGCAGTGTGGAGCGCAATAGAGATTGCATCATCTGTGGATCTGTTGGTGCTGTATGCAAATTGGAGTGTGTCTAGGGCTTCTGGGATAAGGGTGTTGATGTGAGCCATGACCAGCCTTTCAAAGCACTTCATGGTTACAGACGTGGGTGCTACGGGTTGGTAGTCATTTAGGCAGGTTACCTTTAGTGTTCTTGGGCACAGGGACTATGGTGATCTACTTGAAACATGTTGGTATTACAGACTCGGACAGGGACAGGTTGAAAATGTCAGTGAAGATACTTGCCAGTTGGTCAGTGCATGCTCGGAGCACACGTCCTGGTAATCCGTCTGGCCCTATGGCCTTGTGAATGTTGACCTGGTCTTACTCACATCGGCTACGGAGAGCGTGATCACATAGTCTTCCGGAACAGCTGGTGCTCTCATGCATATTTCAGTGTTACTTGCCTCGAAGCGAGCATAGAAGTAATTTAGCTCGTCTGGTAGGTTTGTGTCACTGGGCAGCTCGTGGCTGGCATCCCTTTGTAGTCTGTAATAGTTTGCCAGCCCTGCTACATCCGACACGCGTCGAAGCCGGTGTAGTACGATTCAATCTTAGTCCTGTATTGACACTTTGCCTGTTTGATAGTTCGTTGGAGGGCATAGCGGGATTTCTTATAAGCTCCTTGAAAGCGGCAGCTCTATCCTTTAGCTCAGTGTGGATGTTGCCTGTAATCCATGGCTTCTAGTTGGGGTATGTACTGTGGCGATGACGTCATCGATGCACTTGTTGATGAAGCAAGTGACTTGACTTATTGATGAAGCAAGTGACTGATGTGGTGTACTCCTCAATGCCATCGGAAGAATCCAGTCTGTGCTGGCAAAACAGTCCTGTAGCTCAGCATCTGCTTCCTCTGACCACTTTCACCTACTCTGCGTCTCACAAAGACAGTGGTTGGAACCAAAAATCTCAAATTTGGACTCATCAGACCATTGGACAGATTTCCACCAGTCTAATGTCCATTGCTTGTGTTTCTTGGTGAGAGCAAGTCTCTTCTTCTTATTGCTGTCCTTTAGTAGTGGTTTCTTTGCAGAAAATCAACCATGAAGGCCTGATTCATGCAGTCTCCACTGAACAGTTGATGTTTAGATGTGTCTGTTAC